>NW_022587713.1:0-97687 GCF_009834535.1 Camelus ferus
CTGGTTTCTCAGTCTGTTTCATAGTTTCAGTAAGAAGTTCCTCAAGTTTTCACTGTAGAAATGATTTGGAGGTAGTACATCTCCATATATAAGTATGAAGTGTAGCTTGCTACTGAAAAGAAACTTTGTGTTCCCAACAAACTAGGTGAAGGACGGCTTTCACACACACTTATCTCTCAGAACTGAGCATGTGGAGAGACGTTCGTTCATCTAGCACAAAAGGAATATGTTGCAGTAGACACTTTTACTCTGGTTTCTCAGTCTTTTTCTTAGTACCGTTTTGAAGATCCTACATTTTCACTTTAAAACCGAGTTGGAGCTAGTACATCCCCGTATGTATTTATGGAGTGTAGTTTGCAACTGAAAAGAAACTTTGTGTTCCCAACAAGCTATTTGAAAGACGGTTTTCACAAACACTTATCTCTGAGAACTGAGCATGTGGAGAGTCGTTCGTTCATCTAGCACAAAGGAAACGGTTTGCAGGAGAAACGTTTACACTGGTTTCTCACACTGTTTCCTAGTACATGGTTGAAGTTCCTGCAATTTTCACTGTAAAACCGAGTTGGAGCTACTACATCCCCGTAAATGTGTAAGGTTTATAGGTTGCAACTGAAAAGAAAATTTGTGTTCCCAGCAAGTTAAGTGAAGTTTGGCTTCTCACACACTTATCTCTTGAATTGAGCATGTGGAGAGACGTTCATTCATCAAGCACAAAGTGAAAGGTTTGCAGGAGAAACTATTACTCTGGTTTCTCAGTCTGTTTCCTAGTGCCGGTTGGATGTTACTGCAGTTTTCAGTGTAAAATCGACTTGGAGCCAGTACTTCCCCATATATATAAATGGATTGTAGTTTGCAACTGAAAAGTTAATTTCTGTTCCCAACAAACTAGTTGAAGGACGGATTCCACACAAACATCTCTCTCAGAACTGAGCATGTGGAGAGAAGTTCGTTCATCTAGCACAAATGGTACGGATTGCTGGAGAAATTTTTACTCTGGATTCTGAGGCTGTTTCCTAGTGCTTGTATTTTGTTCCTGCAATTTTCACTTTAAAACCGATTTGGAGCTTCTACCTCCCCATATATATGTATGGAGTTTAGTTTGCAACTGAAAAGTAATTTTTTGTTCCCAACAAGTCATATGAAGGACGGCTTTCACACACACTGATCTCTGAGAACTGAGGCATGTGGAGAGACGTTCGTTCATGTACAAAGAGGGAAAGGGTTGCAGGAGAAACTTTTAGTCTTGTTTCCCAGTATGTTTCCTGGGTGCCGGTTGAAGATCCTGCAGTTTTCACTTTAAAACCGAGTTGGTGATAGTACATCCCCGTATATATTTATGGAGTGTAGTTTGCAACTGAAAAGAAACTTTGTGTTCCCAACAAGCTATGTGAAAGACGGTTTTCACACACACTTATCTCTCAGAACTGAGCATGTGGAGAGTCGTTCATTCATCTAGCACAAAGGGAACGGGTTGCAGGAGAAACTTTTACTCTGGTTTCTCAGTCTGTTTCCTAGTGCCGGGTTTGAAGTTACTGAAGATTTCAGTTTAAAATCTACTTGGAGCTAGTACCCTTCCAATAATGTATGGAGTGTAGTTTGCAACTGAAAACTAGTATGTGTTCCCAACAAGCTAGGTGAATGACGGCTACCACACACACTTATCTCTCAGAATTGAGCATATGGAGAGACGTCCGTTCATCTAGCCACAAATAGAACGAGTTGCAAGAGAAACATTTATTGTGGTATCTCAGTCTGTTTTCCTAGTGCCTAGTTGATGTTCCTGCAGTTTTCACTGTAAAACAGAGTTGGAGGTAGAACATCCCATATATATATATGGACTGTAGTTGCAATTGAAAAGAAACTTTGTGTTCCCATCAAGCTAAATGAAGGACAGAGTTCACACACACTTATCTCTGAGAACTGAGCATTTGGAGTGACGTTCTTTCATCTAGCACAAAGGGAAAGATTTGCAGGAGAAACTTTTACTCTGGTTTCTCACCCTGTTTCCTAGTACCCGGGTTGAAGTTCCTGCAATTTTCACTGTAAAACCGAGTTGGAGCTACTATATCCCCGTAATATGTATGGTGTATAGTTTGGCAACTGAAAAGAAAATTTGTGTTCCCAGCAAGTTACTTGCAATTTGGCTTCTCACACACTTATCTCTTGAATTGAGCATGTGGAGAGACGTTCATTCATCTAGCACAAAGTGAACGGTTTGCAGGAGAAACTATTATTCTGGTTTCTCAGTCTGTTTCCTATGCCGGTTTGAAGTTACTGCAGTTTTCAGTGTAAAACCGAGTTGGAGCTAGTAATTACCCATATATATGTATGGAGTGTAGTTTGCAACTGAAAGTAACTTTGTGTTCCCAACAAGCTATGTGAAGGACGGCTTCACACACACTTATCTCTCAGAACTGAGCATGTGGAGAGAATTTCGTTCATCTAGCACAAAAGGAATATGTTGCAGGAGACACTTTTACTCTGGTTTCTCAGTCTTTTTCTTAGTACCGTTTGAAGATCCTGCATTTTTCACTTTAAAACCGAGTTGGGAGCTAGTACAATCCCCGTATGTATTTATGGGAGTGTAGTTTGCAACTGAAAAGAAACTTTGTGTTCCCAACAAGCTATGTGAAAGGCGGTTTTCAAACACACTTATCTCTAGAACTGAGCATGTGGAGAGTCGTTCGTTCATCTAGCACAAAGGGAAAGGTTTGCAGGTGAAACTTTTACTCTGGTTTCTCAGTCTGTTTCCTAGTGCCGGTTTGAAGTTACTGAAGTTTTCAGTTTAAAATCGACTAGGAGCTACTACCTATCCCAATATAAATGTATGGAGTGTAATTTGCAACTGAAAACAACTTTGTGTTCCCAACAATCTAGTTTTATGTCGGCTTCCACACACAATTATCTCTCAGATCTGAGCATGTGGAGAGTCGTTTCGTTCATCTAGCACAAAGGGAACGGTTTGCAGGTGGAAACTTTTACTCTGGTTTCTCAGCCTTTTTCACAGTACCGGTATGGAGATCCTACAGTTATCACATTAAAATCGATTTGGACCTAGTACCTCCCGATATAAATATATGGAATGTAGTTTGCAACTGAGAACAAGCTTTGTGTTCCCAACAAGCTAGGTGAAATACGGCTTCCACACACACTTATCTCTCAGAACTGAACATATGGAGAGACGTTCGTTCATCTAGCACAACGGGAACGGGTTGCAAGGGAACATATAGTCTGGTTCCTCAGTCTGTTTCCTAGAGCCAAGTTGATGTTCCGGCAGTTTCACTGTAAACTGAGTTGGAGTTGTACCTCCAAATATATATTTATGGAGTGTTGTTTGCCACTGAAAGAAAATTTGTATTCCTAACAAGCTATGTGAAGTTCGGGTTCACACACACTTTTCTCTAGAACTGAGCATGTGGAGAGACGTTCATTCATCTAGCACAAATGGAACGGGTTGCAGGAGAAACTTTTACTCTTGTTCCTCTGTCTGTTTCCTAGTGTCGAATTGATGTTCCTGTAGTTTTCACTGTAAAACTGAACTGAAGGTAGAACCTCCCCATATATATGTATGGAGTGTAGCTTGCAAATGAACAGAAATTTTCTATTCCTAACAAGTTATGTGAACTTCGGTTTCACACACACTTATCCCTAGAACTGAGCATGTGGAGAGAGCGATCATTCATCTACTACAAAGGGAACGGTTTGCAGGAGTAATTTTTACTCTGGATACTCAGACTGTTCTTAGTGCCTGTTTGATGTTCCTGCAGTTTTCACTGTAAAACCGAGTTGGATTTTTTACCTCCCCATATATGTATGGAATTAAGTTTGCAAATGAAAAGAAATTTTGTGATCCCAGCAAACTACGTGAAAGACGGCTTTCACACACACTTATCTCTCAGAACTGAGCATGTGGAGAGACGTTCGTTCATCTAGCACAAAGGGAACGGTTTTCAGGAGAAACTATTACTCGTTTTTCTCTGTCTGTTTCCTAGTGCCGGTTTGAAGTTACTGCAGTTTTCAGTGTAAAACCGTGTTGGTGCTAGTAACTACCCATATATATGTATGGAGTGTCGTTTGCAACTGAAAAGTAATTTTGAGTTCCCAACAAGCTAGGTGAATGACGGCTTCCACACACACTTTTCTCTCAGAACTTAGCATGTGGAGGGTCGTTCGTTCCTCTAGCACAAATGGAACGGATATCAGGAGAAACTTTTACAATGGTTTCTCAGTCTATTTCCTTGTTCCTGTTTGAATTTCTTTCAGTTTTCACTGTAAAATCGTGTTGGAGCTTGTAATTCCCCGTATAAATATATGAAGTATAGTTTGAAACTGAAAAGAATTTTTGTGTTCCCTACAAGCAAGTTGAAAGTCGGCTTTCACACACACTTATCTCTCAGAACTGAGCTATGGAGAGACGTTCGTTCATCTAGCACAAAGAGAACGGTTTGAAGAGAAAAATTTTGTGTGGTTTCTCAGTCTGATTCCTAGTGCCTAGTTGATGTTGCTGCAGTTTTCACTGTAAAACCGAGTTGGAGGTAGGACCTCCCCATATATATTTATGGACTGTATCTTGCAACTGAAAAGAATCTTTGTGTTGCCAAAAAGCTAAATGAAGGACGGATTTCACACACAATGAAAATCTCAAACAGAGCATGTGGAGAGACATTCGTTCATCTAGCACAGGGAACGTTTTCAGGAGAAACAACTTACGTTTTTTCTCTGTCTGTTCCTAGTGCCGTTTGAAGTTACTGCAGTTTTCAGTGTAAAACCGTGTTGGTGCTAGTAACTACCCCATATATATGTATGGAGTGTCGTTTGCAACTGAAAGTAATTTTAGTTCCCAACAAGCTAGGTGAATGACGGCTTCCACACACACTTTTCTCTCAGAACTTAGCATGTGGAGGGTCGTTCGTTCCTCTAGCACAAATGGAACGGATATCAGGAGAAACTTTTACAATGGTTTCTCAGTCTATTTCCTTGTTCCTGTTTGAATTTCTTTCAGTTTTCACTGTAAATCGTGTTGGAGCTTGTAATTCCCCGTATAATATATGAAGTATAGTTTGAAACTGAAAAGAATTTTGTGTTCCCTACAAGCAAGTTGAAAGTCGGCTTTCACACACACTTATCTCTCAGAACTGAGCTTTGGAGAGACGTTCGTTCATCTAGCACAAAGAGAACGGTTTGAAGAGAAAATTTGTGTGGTTTCTCAGTCTGATTCCTAGTGCCTAGTTGATGTTGCTGCAGTTTTCACTGTAAAACCGAGTTGGAGGTAGGACCTCCCCATATATATTTTGGATGTATCTTGCAACTGAAAAGAATCTTTGTGTTGCCAAAAAGCTAAATGAAGGACGGATTTCACACACAATGAAATCTCATAACAGAGCATGTGGAGAGACATTCGTTCATCTAGCACAAAGTGAACTGTTTGCAGGAGAAAGTTACTCTGGTTTCTCAGTCTGTTTCATAGTTTCAGTAAGAAGTCCTCAAGTTTTCACTGTAGAATGATTTGGAGGTAGTACATCTCCATATATAAGTATGAAGTGTAGCTTGCTACTGAAAAGAAACTTTGTTTTCCCAACAAACTAGGTGAAGGACGGCTTTCACACACACTTATCTCTCAGAACTGAGCATGTGGAGAGACGTTCGTTCATCTAGCACAAAAGGAATATGTTGCAGTAGACACTTTTACTCTGGTTTCTCAGTCTTTTTCTTAGTACCGTTTTGAAGATCCTACATTTTCACTTTAAAACCGAGTTGGAGCTAGTACATCCCCGTATGTATTTATGGAGTGTAGTTTGCAACTGAAAAGAAACTTTGTGTTCCCAACAAGCTATTTGAAAGACGGTTTTCACAAACACTTATCTCTGAGAACTGAGCATGTGGAGAGTCGTTCGTTCATCTAGCACAAAGGAAACGGTTTGCAGGAGAAACGTTTACACTGGTTTCTCACACTGTTTCCTAGTACATGGTTGAAGTTCCTGCAATTTTCACTGTAAAACCGAGTTGGAGCTACTACATCCCCGTAAATGTGTAAGGTTTATAGGTTGCAACTGAAAAGAAAATTTGTGTTCCCAGCAAGTTAAGTGAAGTTTGGCTTCTCACACACTTATCTCTTGAATTGAGCATGTGGAGAGACGTTCATTCATCAAGCACAAAGTGAAAGGTTTGCAGGAGAAACTATTACTCTGGTTTCTCAGTCTGTTTCCTAGTGCCGGTTGGATGTTACTGCAGTTTTCAGTGTAAAATCGACTTGGAGCCAGTACTTCCCCATATATATAAATGGATTGTAGTTTTGCAACTGAAAAGTTAATTTCTGTTCCCAACAAACTAGTTGAAGGACGGATTCCACACAAACATCTCTCTCAGAACTGAGCATGTGGAGAGAAGTTCGTTCATCTAGCACAAATGGTACGGATTGCTGGAGAAATTTTTACTCTGGATTCTGAGGCTGTTTCCTAGTGCTTGTATTTTGTTCCTGCAATTTTCACTTTAAAACCGATTTGGAGCTTCTACCTCCCCATATATATGTATGGAGTTTAGTTTGCAACTGAAAAGTAATTTTTTGTTCCCAACAAGTCATATGAAGGACGGCTTTCACACACACTGATCTCTGAGAACTGAGCATGTGGAGAGACGTTCGTTCATGTAACAAAGAGGGAAAGGGTTGCAGGAGAAAACTTTTAGTCTTGTTTCCCAGTATGTTTCCTGGTGCCGGTTTGAAGATCCTGCAGTTTTCACTTTAAAACCGAGTTGGTGATAGTACATCCCCGTATATATTTATGGAGTGTAGTTTGCAACTGAAAAGAAACTTTGTGTTCCCAACAAGCTATGTGAAAGACGGTTTTCACACACACTTATCTCTCAGAACTGAGCATGTGGAGAGTCGTTCATTCATCTAGCACAAAGGGAACGGGTTGCAGGAGAAACTTTTACTCTGGTTTCTCAGTCTGTTTCCTAGTGCCGGTTTGAAGTTACTGAAGATTTCAGTTTAAAATCTACTTGGAGCTAGTACCTTCCAATATAAATGTATGGAGTGTAGTTTGCAACTGAAAACTAGTATGTGTTCCCAACAAGCTAGGTGAATGACGGCTACCACACACACTTATCTCTCAGAATTGAGCATATGGAGAGACGTCCGTTCATCTAGCACAAATAGAACGAGTTGCAAGAGAAACATTTATTGTGGTATCTCAGTCTGTTTCCTAGTGCCTAGTTGATGTTCCTGCAGTTTTCACTGTAAAACAGAGTTGGAGGTAGAACATCCCCATATATATATATGGACTGTAGTTTGCAATTGAAAAGAAACTTTGTGTTCCCATCAAGCTAAATGAAGGACAGAGTTCACACACACTTATCTCTGAGAACTGAGCATTTGGAGTGACGTTCTTTCATCTAGCACAAAGGGAAAGATTTGCAGGAGAAACTTTTACTCTGGTTTCTCACCCTGTTTCCTAGTACCGGGTTGAAGTTCCTGCAATTTTCACTGTAAAACCGAGTTGGAGCTACTATATCCCCGTATATATGTATGGTGTATAGTTTGCAACTGAAAAGAAAATTTGTGTTCCCAGCAAGTTACTTGCAATTTGGCTTCTCACACACTTATCTCTTGAATTGAGCATGTGGAGAGACGTTCATTCATCTAGCACAAAGTGAACGGTTTGCAGGAGAAACTATTATTCTGGTTTCTCAGTCTGTTTCCTAGTGCCGGTTTGAAGTTACTGCAGTTTTCAGTGTAAAACCGAGTTGGAGCTAGTAATTACCCATATATATGTATGGAGTGTAGTTTGCAACTGAAAAGTAACTTTGTGTTCCCAACAAGCTATGTGAAGGACGGCTTTCACACACACTTATCTCTCAGAACTGAGCATGTGGAGAGAATTTCGTTCATCTAGCACAAAAGGAATATGTTGCAGGAGACACTTTTACTCTGGTTTCTCAGTCTTTTTCTTAGTACCGTTTTGAAGATCCTGCATTTTTCACTTTAAAACCGAGTTGGAGCTAGTACATCCCCGTATGTATTTATGGAGTGTAGTTTGCAACTGAAAAGAAACTTTGTGTTCCCAACAAGCTATGTGAAAGGCGGTTTTCAAACACACTTATCTCTAAGAACTGAGCATGTGGAGAGTCGTTCGTTCATCTAGCACAAAGGGAAAGGTTTGCAGGTGAAACTTTTACTCTGGTTTCTCAGTCTGTTTCCTAGTGCCGGTTTGAAGTTACTGAAGTTTTCAGTTTAAAATCGACTAGGAGCTAGTACTTCCCAATATAAATGTATGGAGTGTAATTTGCAACTGAAAACAACTTTGTGTTCCCAACAATCTAGTTTTATGTCGGCTTCCACACACAATTATCTCTCAGATCTGAGCATGTGGAGAGTCGTTCGTTCATCTAGCACAAAGGGAACGGTTTGCAGGTGAAACTTTTACTCTGGTTTCTCAGCCTTTTTCACAGTACCGGTATGGAGATCCTACAGTTATCACATTAAAATCGATTTGGACCTAGTACCTCCCGATATAAATATATGGAATGTAGTTTGCAACTGAGAACAAGCTTTGTGTTCCCAACAAGCTAGGTGAAATACGGCTTCCACACACACTTATCTCTGAGAACTGAACATATGGAGAGACGTTCGTTCATCTAGCACAACGGGAACGGGTTGCAAGGGAAACATATAGTCTGGTTCCTCAGTCTGTTTCCTAGAGCCAAGTTGATGTTCCGGCAGTTTTCACTGTAAAACTGAGTTGGAGTTGTACCTCCAAATATATATTTATGGAGTGTTGTTTGCCACTGAAAAGAAAATTTGTATTCCTAACAAGCTATGTGAAGTTCGGGTTCACACACACTTTTCTCTAGAACTGAGCATGTGGAGAGACGTTCATTCATCTAGCACAAATGGAACGGGTTGCAGGAGAAACTTTTACTCTTGTTCCTCTGTCTGTTTCCTAGTGTCGAATTGATGTTCCTGTAGTTTTCACTGTAAAACTGAACTGAAGGTAGAACCTCCCCATATATATGTATGGAGTGTAGCTTGCAAATGAACAGAAATTTTCTATTCCTAACAAGTTATGTGAACTTCGGTTTCACACACACTTATCCCTAGAACTGAGCATGTGGAGAGAGCGATCATTCATCTACTACAAAGGGAACGGTTTGCAGGAGTAATTTTTACTCTGGATACTCAGACTGTTCTTAGTGCCTGTTTGATGTTCCTGCAGTTTTCACTGTAAAACCGAGTTGGATTTTTTACCTCCCCATATATATGTATGGAATTAAGTTTGCAAATGAAAAGAAATTTTGTGATCCCAGCAAACTACGTGAAAGACGGCTTTCACACACACTTATCTCTCAGAACTGAGCATGTGGAGAGACGTTCGTTCATCTAGCACAAAGGGAACGGTTTTCAGGAGAAACTATTACTCGTTTTTCTCTGTCTGTTTCCTAGTGCCGGTTTGAAGTTACTGCAGTTTTCAGTGTAAAACCGTGTTGGTGCTAGTAACTACCCATATATATGTATGGAGTGTCGTTTGCAACTGAAAAGTAATTTTGAGTTCCCAACAAGCTAGGTGAATGACGGCTTCCACACACACTTTTCTCTCAGAACTTAGCATGTGGAGGGTCGTTCGTTCCTCTAGCACAAATGGAACGGATATCAGGAGAAACTTTTACAATGGTTTCTCAGTCTATTTCCTAGTTCCTGTTTGAATTTCTTTCAGTTTTCACTGTAAAATCGTGTTGGAGCTTGTAATTCCCCGTATAAATATATGAAGTATAGTTTGAAACTGAAAAGAATTTTTGTGTTCCCTACAAGCAAGTTGAAAGTCGGCTTTCACACACACTTATCTCTCAGAACTGAGCTTATGGAGAGACGTTCGTTCATCTAGCACAAAGAGAACGGTTTGAAGAGAAAAATTTTGTGTGGTTTCTCAGTCTGATTCCTAGTGCCTAGTTGATGTTGCTGCAGTTTTCACTGTAAAACCGAGTTGGAGGTAGGACCTCCCCATATATATTTATGGACTGTATCTTGCAACTGAAAAGAATCTTTGTGTTGCCAAAAAGCTAAATGAAGGACGGATTTCACACACAATGAAATCTCATAACAGAGCATGTGGAGAGACATTCGTTCATCTAGCACAAAGTGAACTGTTTGCAGGAGAAAGTTTACTCTGGTTTCTCAGTCTGTTTCATAGTTTCAGTAAGAAGTTCCTCAAGTTTTCACTGTAGAAATGATTTGGAGGTAGTACATCCCCATATATAAGTATGAAGTGTAGCTTGCTACTGAAAAGAAACTTTGTGTTCCCAACAAACTAGGTGAAGGACGGCTTTCACACACACTTATCTCTCAGAACTGAGCATGTGGAGAGACGTTCGTTCATCTAGCAGAAAGGGAACGGGTTGCAAGAGACATTCAGTCTGGTTTCTCAGTCTCTTTCCTAGTGCCAAGTTGATGTTTTTGCAGTTTTCCTTGTAAACCCGAGTTGGAGCTATTACCTCCACATATATATGTATGGATTGCAGTTTGCAACTGAAAAGAAAATGTGTATTCCTAACAAGCAATGTGAAGTTCGGCTTCACACACACTTATCTCTAGAACTGAGCATGTGGAGAGAAGTTCTTTCATCTAGCACTAATGGTACGGATTGCTGGAGAAATCTTTACTCTGGAATCTCAGTCTGTTTCCTAGTGCCTGAATTATGTTCCTGCAGTTTTCACTGTAAAACCGATTTGGAGCTTGTACCTCCCCATATATATGTATGGAGTGTAGTTTGCCACTGAAAAAAATTTTTGTGTTCCCCACAAGGAAGTTGAAAGACGGCTTTCACAAACACTTATCTCTCAGAATTGAGCATATGGAGAGACGTTCATTCATCTAGCACAAAGAGAACTGGTTGCAAGAGAAACATTTAGTCTTGTTTCTCAGTCTGTTTCCTAGTGCCTAGTTGATGTTCCTGCAGTTTTCACTGTAAAACAGAGTTGGAGGTAGAACATCCCCATATATATTTATGGACTGTAGTTTGCAAATGAAAAGAATCTTTGTGTTCCCAACAAGCTAAATGAAGGACTTAGTTCACACTCACTTATCTCTTAGAACAGAGCATGTGGAGTGACGTTCTTTCATCTAGCACAAAGGGAAAGTTTTGCAGGAGAAACTTTTACTCTGGTTTCTCACCCTAATTCCTAGTACCGGGTTGAAGTTCCTGCAATTTTCACTGTAAAACCGAGTTCGTGCTACTACTTCCTCATATATGTGTATGGTTTATAGTTTGCAACTGAAAAGAAAATTTGTGTTCCCAGCAAGTTACGTGAATTTTGGCTTCCCACACACTTATCTCTTGAATTGAGCATGTGGAGAGAAGTTCATTCATCTGGCACAAAATGAACGGTTTGCAGGAGAAACTATTACTCTGATTTCTCAGTCTGTTTCCTAGTGCCGGTTTGAAGTTTCTGCAGTTTTCAGTGTAAAACCGAGTTGGAGCTAGTAACTACCCATATATATGTATGGAGTGTAGTTTGCAACTGAAAAGAAACTTTGTGTTCCCAACAAGCTATGTGAAAGGCGGTTTTCAAACACACTTATCTTTGAGAACTGAGCATGTGGAGAGTCGTTCGTTCATCTAGCACAAAGGGAACGGTTTGCAGGAGAAACGTTTACACTGGTTTCTCACACTGTTTGCTAGTACATGGTTGAAGTTCCTGCAATTTTCACTGTAAAACCGAGTTGGAGCTACTACATCCCCGTAAATGTGTATGGTTTATAGGTTGCAACTGAAAAGAAAATTTGTGTTCCCAGCAAGTTAAGTGAAGTTTGGCTTCTCACACACTTATCTCTTGAATTGAGCATGTGGAGAGACGTTCATTCATCAAGCACAAAGTGAAAGGTTTGCAGGAGAAACTATTACTCTGGTTTCTCAGTCTGTTTCCTAGTGCCGGTTGGATGTTACTGCAGTTTTCAGTGTAAAATCGACTTGGAGCCAGTACTTCCCCATATATATAAATGGATTGTAGTTTGCAACTGAAAAGTTAATTTCTGTTCCCAACAAACTAGTTGAAGGACGGATTCCACACAAACATCTCTCTCAGAACTGAGCATGTGGAGAGAAGTTCGTTCATCTAGCACAAATGGTACGGATTGCTGGAGAAATTTTTACTCTGGATTCTGAGGCTGTTTCCTAGTGCTTGTATTTTGTTCCTGCAATTTTCACTTTAAAACCGATTTGGAGCTTCTACCTCCCCATATATATGTATGGAGTTTAGTTTGCAACTGAAAAGTAATTTTTTGTTCCCAACAAGTCATATGAAGGACGGCTTTCACACACACTGATCTCTGAGAACTGAGCATGTGGAGAGACGTTCGTTCATGTAACAAAGAGGGAAAGGGTTGCAGGAGAAACTTTTAGTCTTGTTTCCCAGTATGTTTCCTGGTGCCGGTTTGAAGATCCTGCAGTTTTCACTTTAAAACCGAGTTGGTGATAGTACATCCCCGTATATATTTATGGAGTGTAGTTTGCAACTGAAAAGAAACTTTGTGTTCCCAACAAGCTATGTGAAAGACGGTTTTCACACACACTTATCTCTCAGAACTGAGCATGTGGAGAGTCGTTCATTCATCTAGCACAAAGGGAACGGGTTGCAGGAGAAACTTTTACTCTGGTTTCTCAGTCTGTTTCCTAGTGCCGGTTTGAAGTTACTGAAGATTTCAGTTTAAAATCTACTTGGAGCTAGTACCTTCCAATATAAATGTATGGAGTGTAGTTTGCAACTGAAAACTAGTATGTGTTCCCAACAAGCTAGGTGAATGACGGCTACCACACACACTTATCTCTCAGAATTGAGCATATGGAGAGACGTCCGTTCATCTAGCACAAATAGAACGAGTTGCAAGAGAAACATTTATTGTGGTATCTCAGTCTGTTTCCTAGTGCCTAGTTGATGTTCCTGCAGTTTTCACTGTAAAACAGAGTTGGAGGTAGAACATCCCCATATATATTTATGGACTGTAGTTTGCAACTGAAAAGAAATTTTGTGTTCCCATCAAGCTAAATGAAGGACAGAGTTCACACACACTTATCTCTGAGAACTGAGCATTTGGAGTGACGTTCTTTCATCTAGCACAAAGGGAATGGTTTGCAGGAGAAACTTTTACTCTGGTTTCTCACCCTGTTTCCTAGTACCGGGTTGAAGTTCCTGCAATTTTCACTGTAAAACCGAGTTGGAGCTACTATATCCCGTATATATGTATGGTGTATAGTTTGCAACTGAAAAGAAAATTTGTGTTCCCAGCAAGTTACGTGCAATTTGGCTTCTCACACACTTATCTCTTGAATTGAGCATGTGGAGAGACGTTCATTCATCTAGCACAAAGTGAACGGTTTGCAGGAGAAACTATTATTCTGGTTTCTCAGTCTGTTTCCTAGTGCCGGTTTGAAGTTACTGCAGTTTTCAGTGTAAAACCGAGTTGGAGCTAGTAACTACCCATATATATGTATGGAGTGTAGTTTGCAACTGAAAAGTAACTTTGTGTTCCCAACAAGCTATGTGAAGGACGGCTTTCACACACACTTATCTCTCAGAACTGAGCATGTGGAGAGAAGTTCGTTCATCTAGCACAAAAGGAATATGTTGCAGGAGACACTTTTACTCTGGTTTCTCAGTCTTTTTCTTAGTACCGTTTTGAAGATCCTGCATTTTTCACTTTAAAACCGAGTTGGAGCTAGTACATCCCCGTATGTATTTATGGAGTGTAGTTTGCAACTGAAAAGAAACTTTGTGTTCCCAACAAGCTATGTGAAAGGCGGTTTTCAAACACACTTATCTCTGAGAACTGAGCATGTGGAGAGTCGTTCGTTCATCTAGCACAAAGGGAATGGTTTGCAGGTGAAACTTTTACTCTGGTTTCTCAGTCTGTTTCCTAGTGCCGGTTTGAAGTTACTGAAGTTTTCAGTTTAAAATCGACTAGGAGCTAGTACCTCCCAATATAAATGTATGGAGTGTAATTTGCAACTGAAAACAACTTTGTGTTCCCAACAATCTAGTTTTATGTCGGCTTCCACACACAATTATCTCTCAGATCTGAGCATGTGGAGAGTCGTTCGTTCATCTAGCACAAAGGGAACGGTTTGCAGGTGAAACTTTTACTCTGGTTTCTCAGCCTTTTTCACAGTACCGGTATGGAGATCCTACAGTTATCACATTAAAATCGATTTGGACCTAGTACCTCCCGATATAAATATATGGAGTGTAGTTTGCAACTGAGAACAAGCTTTGTGTTCCCAACAAGCTAGGTGAAATACGGCTTCCACACACACTTTTTTCTCAGAACTTAGCATGTGGAGGATCGTTCGTTCCTCTAGCACAAATGGAACGGATATCAGGAGAAACTTTTACAATGGTTTCTCAGTCTATTTCCTAGTTCCTGTTTGAATTTCTTTCAGTTTTCACTGTAAAATCGTGTTGGAGCTTGTAATTCCCCGTATAAATATATGAAGTATAGTTTGAAACTGAAAAGAATTTTTGTGTTCCCTACAAGCAAGTTGAAAGTCGGCTTTCACACACACTTATCTCTCAGAACTGAGCTTATGGAGAGACGTTCGTTCATCTAGCACAAAGAGAACGGTTTGAAGAGAAAAATTTTGTGTGGTTTCTCAGTCTGTTTCCTAGTGCCTAGTTGATGTTGCTGCAGTTTTCACTGTAAAACCGAGTTGGAGGTAGGACCTCCCCATATATATTTATGGACTGTATCTTGCAACTGAAAAGAATCTTTGTGTTGCCAAAAAGCTAAATGAAGGACGGATTTCACACACAATGAAATCTCATAACAGAGCATGTGGAGAGACATTCGTTCATCTAGCACAAAGTGAACTGTTTGCAGGAGAAAGTTTACTCTGGTTTCTCAGTCTGTTTCATAGTTTCAGTAAGAAGTTCCTCAAGTTTTCACTGTAGAAATGATTTGGAGGTAGTACATCTCCATATATAAGTATGAAGTGTAGCTTGCTACTGAAAAGAAACTTTGTGTTCCCAACAAACTAGGTGAAGGACGGCTTTCACACACACTTATCTCTCAGAACTGAGCATGTGGAGAGACGTTCGTTCATCTAGCACAAAAGGAATATGTTGCAGTAGACACTTTTACTCTGGTTTCTCAGTCTTTTTCTTAGTACCGTTTTGAAGATCCTACATTTTCACTTTAAAACCGAGTTGGAGCTAGTACATCCCCGTATGTATTTATGGAGTGTAGTTTGCAACTGAAAAGAAACTTTGTGTTCCCAACAAGCTATTTGAAAGACGGTTTTCACAAACACTTATCTCTGAGAACTGAGCATGTGGAGAGTCGTTCGTTCATCTAGCACAAAGGAAACGGTTTGCAGGAGAAACGTTTACACTGGTTTCTCACACTGTTTCCTAGTACATGGTTGAAGTTCCTGCAATTTTCACTGTAAAACCGAGTTGGAGCTACTACATCCCCGTAAATGTGTAAGGTTTATAGGTTGCAACTGAAAAGAAAATTTGTGTTCCCAGCAAGTTAAGTGAAGTTTGGCTTCTCACACACTTATCTCTTGAATTGAGCATGTGGAGAGACGTTCATTCATCAAGCACAAAGTGAAAGGTTTGCAGGAGAAACTATTACTCTGGTTTCTCAGTCTGTTTCCTAGTGCCGGTTGGATGTTACTGCAGTTTTCAGTGTAAAATCGACTTGGAGCCAGTACTTCCCCATATATATAAATGGATTGTAGTTTGCAACTGAAAAGTTAATTTCTGTTCCCAACAAACTAGTTGAAGGACGGATTCCACACAAACATCTCTCTCAGAACTGAGCATGTGGAGAGAAGTTCGTTCATCTAGCACAAATGGTACGGATTGCTGGAGAAATTTTTACTCTGGATTCTGAGGCTGTTTCCTAGTGCTTGTATTTTGTTCCTGCAATTTTCACTTTAAAACCGATTTGGAGCTTCTACCTCCCCATATATATGTATGGAGTTTAGTTTGCAACTGAAAAGTAATTTTTTGTTCCCAACAAGTCATATGAAGGACGGCTTTCACACACACTGATCTCTGAGAACTGAGCATGTGGAGAGACGTTCGTTCATGTAACAAAGAGGGAAAGGGTTGCAGGAGAAACTTTTAGTCTTGTTTCCCAGTATGTTTCCTGGTGCCGGTTTGAAGATCCTGCAGTTTTCACTTTAAAACCGAGTTGGTGATAGTACATCCCCGTATATATTTATGGAGTGTAGTTTGCAACTGAAAAGAAACTTTGTGTTCCCAACAAGCTATGTGAAAGACGGTTTTCACACACACTTATCTCTCAGAACTGAGCATGTGGAGAGTCGTTCATTCATCTAGCACAAAGGGAACGGGTTGCAGGAGAAACTTTTACTCTGGTTTCTCAGTCTGTTTCCTAGTGCCGGTTTGAAGTTACTGAAGATTTCAGTTTAAAATCTACTTGGAGCTAGTACCTTCCAATATAAATGTATGGAGTGTAGTTTGCAACTGAAAACTAGTATGTGTTCCCAACAAGCTAGGTGAATGACGGCTACCACACACACTTATCTCTCAGAATTGAGCATATGGAGAGACGTCCGTTCATCTAGCACAAATAGAACGAGTTGCAAGAGAAACATTTATTGTGGTATCTCAGTCTGTTTCCTAGTGCCTAGTTGATGTTCCTGCAGTTTTCACTGTAAAACAGAGTTGGAGGTAGAACATCCCCATATATATTTATGGACTGTAGTTTGCAACTGAAAAGAAATTTTGTGTTCCCATCAAGCTAAATGAAGGACAGAGTTCACACACACTTATCTCTGAGAACTGAGCATTTGGAGTGACGTTCTTTCATCTAGCACAAAGGGAAAGGTTTGCAGGAGAAACTTTTACTCTGGTTTCTCACCCTGTTTCCTAGTACCGGGTTGAAGTTCCTGCAATTTTCACTGTAAAACCGAGTTGGAGCTACTATATCCCCGTATATATGTATGGTGTATAGTTTGCAACTGAAAAGAAAATTTGTGTTCCCAGCAAGTTATGTGCAATTTGGCTTCTCACACACTTATCTCTTGAATTGAGCATGTGGAGAGACGTTCATTCATCTAGCACAAAGTGAACGGTTTGCAGGAGAAACTATTATTCTTGTTTCTCAGTCTGTTTCCTAGTGCCGGTTTGAAGTTACTGCAGTTTTCAGTGTAAAACCGAGTTGGAGCTAGTAACTACCCATATATATGTATGGAGTGTAGTTTGCAACTGAAAAGTAACTTTGTGTTCCCAACAAGCTATGTGAAGGACGGCTTTCACACACACTTATCTCTCAGAACTGAGCATGTGGAGAGAAATTCGTTCATCTAGCACAAAAGGAATATGTTGCAGGAGACACTTTTACTCTGGTTTCTCAGTCTTTTTCTTAGTACCGTTTTGAAGATCCTGCATTTTTCACTTTAAAACCGAGTTGGAGCTAGTACATCCCCGTATATATTTATGGAGTGTAGTTTGCAACTGAAAAGAAACTTTGTGTTCCCAACAAGCTATGTGAAAGGCGGTTTTCAAACACACTTATCTCTGAGAACTGAGCATGTGGAGAGTCGTTCGTTCATCTAGCACAAAGGGAAAGGTTTGCAGGTGAAACTTTTACTCTGGTTTCTCAGTCTGTTTCCTAGTGCCGGTTTGAAGTTACTGAAGTTTTCAGTTTAAAATCGACTAGGATCTAGTACCTCCCAATATAAATGTATGGAGTGTAATTTGCAACTGAAAACAACTTTGTGTTCCCAACAATCTAGTTTTATGTCGGCTTCCACACACAATTATCTCTCAGATCTGAGCATGTGGAGAGTCGTTTGTTCATCTAGCACAAAGGGAACGGTTTGCAGGTGAAACTTTTACTCTGGTTTCTCAGCCTTTTTCACAGTACCGGTATGGAGATCCTACAGTTATCACATTAAAATCGATTTGGACCTAGTACCTCCCGATATAAATATATGGAATGTAGTTTGCAACTGAGAACAAGCTTTGTGTTCCCAACAAGCTAGGTGAAATACGGCTTCCACACACACTTATCTCTCAGAACTGAACATATGGAGAGACGTTCGTTCATCTAGCACAACGGGAACGGGTTGCAAGGGAAACATATAGTCTGGTTCCTCAGTCTGTTTCCTAGAGCCAAGTTGATGTTCCGGCAGTTTTCACTGTAAAACTGAGTTGGAGTTGTACCTCCAAATATATATTTATGGAGTGTTGTTTGCCACTGAAAAGAAAATTTGTATTCCTAACAAGCTATGTGAAGTTCGGGTTCACACACACTTTTCTCTAGAACTGAGCATGTGGAGAGACGTTCATTCATCTAGCACAAATGGAACGGGTTGCAGGAGAAACTTTTACTCTTGTTCCTCTGTCTGTTTCCTAGTGTTGAATTGATGTTCCTGTAGTTTTCACTGTAAAACTGAACTGAAGGTAGAACCTCCCCATATATATGTATGGAGTGTAGCTTGCAAATGAACAGAAATTTTCTATTCCTAACAAGTTATGTGAATTTCGGTTTCACACACACTTATCCCTAGAACTGAGCATGTGGAGAGAGCGATCATTCATCTACTACAAAGGGAACGGTTTGCAGGAGTAATTTTTACTCTGGATACTCAGACTGTTCTTAGTGCCTGTTTGATGTTCCTGCAGTTTTCACTGTAAAACCGAGTTGGATTTTTTACCTCCCCATATATATGTATGGAATTAAGTTTGCAAATGAAAAGAAATTTTGTGATCCCAGCAAACTACGTGAAAGACGGCTTTCACACACACTTATCTCTCAGAACTGAGCATGTGGAGAGACGTTCGTTCATCTAGCACAAAGGGAACGGTTTTCAGGAGAAACTATTACTCGTTTTTCTCTGTCTGTTTCCTAGTGCCGGTTTGAAGTTACTGCAGTTTTCAGTGTAAAACCGTGTTGGTGCTAGTAACTACCCATATATATGTATGGAGTGTCGTTTGCAACTGAAAAGTAATTTTGAGTTCCCAACAAGCTAGGTGAATGACGGCTTCCACACACACTTTTCTCTCAGAACTTAGCATGTGGAGGGTCGTTCGTTCCTCTAGCACAAATGGAACGGATATCAGGAGAAACTTTTACAATGGTTTCTCAGTCTATTTCCTTGTTCCTGTTTGAATTTCTTTCAGTTTTCACTGTAAAATCGTGTTGGAGCTTGTAATTCCCCGTATAAATATATGAAGTATAGTTTGAAACTGAAAAGAATTTTTGTGTTCCCTACAAGCAAGTTGAAAGTCGGCTTTCACACACACTTATCTCTCAGAACTGAGCTTATGGAGAGACGTTCGTTCATCTAGCACAAAGAGAACGGTTTGAAGAGAAAAATTTTGTGTGGTTTCTCAGTCTGATTCCTAGTGCCTAGTTGATGTTGCTGCAGTTTTCACTGTAAAACCGAGTTGGAGGTAGGACCTCCCCATATATATTTATGGACTGTATCTTGCAACTGAAAAGAATCTTTGTGTTGCCAAAAAGCTAAATGAAGGACGGATTTCACACACAATGAAATCTCATAACAGAGCATGTGGAGAGACATTCGTTCATCTAGCACAAAGTGAACTGTTTGCAGGAGAAAGTTTACTCTGGTTTCTCAGTCTGTTTCATAGTTTCAGTAAGAAGTTCCTCAAGTTTTCACTGTAGAAATGATTTGGAGGTAGTACATCTCCATATATAAGTATGAAGTGTAGCTTGCTACTGAAAAGAAACTTTGTGTTCCCAACAAACTAGGTGAAGGACGGCTTTCACACACACTTATCTCTCAGAACTGAGCATGTGGAGAGACGTTCGTTCATCTAGCACAAAAGGAATATGTTGCAGTAGACACTTTTACTCTGGTTTCTCAGTCTTTTTCTTAGTACCGTTTTGAAGATCCTACATTTTCACTTTAAAACCGAGTTGGAGCTAGTACATCCCCGTATGTATTTATGGAGTGTAGTTTGCAACTGAAAAGAAACTTTGTGTTCCCAACAAGCTATTTGAAAGACGGTTTTCACAAACACTTATCTCTGAGAACTGAGCATGTGGAGAGTCGTTCGTTCATCTAGCACAAAGGAAACGGTTTGCAGGAGAAACGTTTACACTGGTTTCTCACACTGTTTCCTAGTACATGGTTGAAGTTCCTGCAATTTTCACTGTAAAACCGAGTTGGAGCTACTACATCCCCGTAAATGTGTAAGGTTTATAGGTTGCAACTGAAAAGAAAATTTGTGTTCCCAGCAAGTTAAGTGAAGTTTGGCTTCTCACACACTTATCTCTTGAATTGAGCATGTGGAGAGACGTTCATTCATCAAGCACAAAGTGAAAGGTTTGCAGGAGAAACTATTACTCTGGTTTCTCAGTCTGTTTCCTAGTGCCGGTTGGATGTTACTGCAGTTTTCAGTGTAAAATCGACTTTGAGCCAGTACTTCCCCATATATATAAATGGATTGTAGTTTGCAACTGAAAAGTTAATTTCTGTTCCCAACAAACTAGTTGAAGGACGGATTCCACACAAACATCTCTCTCAGAACTGAGCATGTGGAGAGAAGTTCGTTCATCTAGCACAAATGGTACGGATTGCTGGAGAAATTTTTACTCTGGATTCTGAGGCTGTTTCCTAGTGCTTGTATTTTGTTCCTGCAATTTTCACTTTAAAACCGATTTGGAGCTTCTACCTCCCCATATATATGTATGGAGTTTAGTTTGCAACTGAAAAGTAATTTTTTGTTCCCAACAAGTCATATGAAGGACGGCTTTCACACACACTGATCTCTGAGAACTGAGCATGTGGAGAGACGTTCGTTCATGTAACAAAGAGGGAAAGGGTTGCAGGAGAAACTTTTAGTCTTGTTTCCCAGTATGTTTCCTGGTGCCGGTTTGAAGATCCTGCAGTTTTCACTTTAAAACCGAGTTGGTGATAGTACATCCCCGTATATATTTATGGAGTGTAGTTTGCAACTGAAAAGAAACTTTGTGTTCCCAACAAGCTATGTGAAAGACGGTTTTCACACACACTTATCTCTCAGAACTGAGCATGTGGAGAGTCGTTCATTCATCTAGCACAAAGGGAACGGGTTGCAGGAGAAACTTTTACTCTGGTTTCTCAGTCTGTTTCCTAGTGCCGGTTTGAAGTTACTGAAGATTTCAGTTTAAAATCTACTTGGAGCTAGTACCTTCCAATATAAATGTATGGAGTGTAGTTTGCAACTGAAAACTAGTATGTGTTCCCAACAAGCTAGGTGAATGACGGCTACCACACACACTTATCTCTCAGAATTGAGCATATGGAGAGACGTCCGTTCATCTAGCACAAATAGAACGAGTTGCAAGAGAAACATTTATTGTGGTATCTCAGTCTGTTTCCTAGTGCCTAGTTGATGTTCCTGCAGTTTTCACTGTAAAACAGAGTTGGAGGTAGAACATCCCCATATATATATATGGACTGTAGTTTGCAATTGAAAAGAAACTTTGTGTTCCCATCAAGCTAAATGAAGGACAGAGTTCACACACACTTATCTCTGAGAACTGAGCATTTGGAGTGACGTTCTTTCATCTAGCACAAAGGGAAAGATTTGCAGGAGAAACTTTTACTCTGGTTTCTCACCCTGTTTCCTAGTACCGGGTTGAAGTTCCTGCAATTTTCACTGTAAAACCGAGTTGGAGCTACTATATCCCCGTATATATGTATGGTGTATAGTTTGCAACTGAAAAGAAAATTTGTGTTCCCAGCAAGTTACTTGCAATTTGGCTTCTCACACACTTATCTCTTGAATTGAGCATGTGGAGAGACGTTCATTCATCTAGCACAAAGTGAACGGTTTGCAGGAGAAACTATTATTCTGGTTTCTCAGTCTGTTTCCTAGTGCCGGTTTGAAGTTACTGCAGTTTTCAGTGTAAAACCGAGTTGGAGCTAGTAATTACCCATATATATGTATGGAGTGTAGTTTGCAACTGAAAAGTAACTTTGTGTTCCCAACAAGCTATGTGAAGGACGGCTTTCACACACACTTATCTCTCAGAACTGAGCATGTGGAGAGAATTTCGTTCATCTAGCACAAAAGGAATATGTTGCAGGAGACACTTTTACTCTGGTTTCTCAGTCTTTTTCTTAGTACCGTTTTGAAGATCCTGCATTTTTCACTTTAAAACCGAGTTGGAGCTAGTACATCCCCGTATGTATTTATGGAGTGTAGTTTGCAACTGAAAAGAAACTTTGTGTTCCCAACAAGCTATGTGAAAGGCGGTTTTCAAACACACTTATCTCTAAGAACTGAGCATGTGGAGAGTCGTTCGTTCATCTAGCACAAAGGGAAAGGTTTGCAGGTGAAACTTTTACTCTGGTTTCTCAGTCTGTTTCCTAGTGCCGGTTTGAAGTTACTGAAGTTTTCAGTTTAAAATCGACTAGGAGCTAGTTCTTCCCAATATAAATGTATGGAGTGTAATTTGCAACTGAAAACAACTTTGTGTTCCCAACAATCTAGTTTTATGTCGGCTTCCACACACAATTATCTCTCAGATCTGAGCATGTGGAGAGTCGTTCGTTCATCTAGCACAAAGGGAACGGTTTGCAGGTGAAACTTTTACTCTGGTTTCTCAGCCTTTTTCACAGTACCGGTATGGAGATCCTACAGTTATCACATTAAAATCGATTTGGACCTAGTACCTCCCGATATAAATATATGGAATGTAGTTTGCAACTGAGAACAAGCTTTGTGTTCCCAACAAGCTAGGTGAAATACGGCTTCCACACACACTTATCTCTCAGAACTGAACATATGGAGAGACGTTCGTTCATCTAGCACAACGGGAACGGGTTGCAAGGGAAACATATAGTCTGGTTCCTCAGTCTGTTTCCTAGAGCCAAGTTGATGTTCCGGCAGTTTTCACTGTAAAACTGAGTTGGAGTTGTACCTCCAAATATATATTTATGGAGTGTTGTTTGCCACTGAAAAGAAAATTTGTATTCCTAACAAGCTATGTGAAGTTCGGGTTCACACACACTTTTCTCTAGAACTGAGCATGTGGAGAGACGTTCATTCATCTAGCACAAATGGAACGGGTTGCAGGAGAAACTTTTACTCTTGTTCCTCTGTCTGTTTCCTAGTGTCGAATTGATGTTCCTGTAGTTTTCACTGTAAAACTGAACTGAAGGTAGAACCTCCCCATATATATGTATGGAGTGTAGCTTGCAAATGAACAGAAATTTTCTATTCCTAACAAGTTATGTGAACTTCGGTTTCACACACACTTATCCCTAGAACTGAGCATGTGGAGAGAGCGATCATTCATCTACTACAAAGGGAACGGTTTGCAGGAGTAATTTTTACTCTGGATACTCAGACTGTTCTTAGTGCCTGTTTGATGTTCCTGCAGTTTTCACTGTAAAACCGAGTTGGATTTTTACCTCCCCATATATATGTATGGAATTAAGTTTGCAAATGAAAAGAAATTTTGTGATCCCAGCAAACTACGTGAAAGACGGCTTTCACACACACTTATCTCTCAGAACTGAGCATGTGGAGAGACGTTCGTTCATCTAGCACAAGGGAACGGTTTTCAGGAGAAACTATTACTCGTTTTTCTCTGTCTGTTTCCTAGTGCCGGTTTGAAGTTACTGCAGTTTTCAGTGTAAAACCGTGTTGGTGCTAGTACTACCCATATATATGTATGGAGTGTCGTTTGCAACTGAAAAGTAATTTTGAGTTCCCAACAAGCTAGGTGAATGACGGCTTCCACACACACTTTTCTCTCAGAACTTAGCATGTGGAGGGTCGTTCGTTCCTCTAGCACAAATGGAACGGATATCAGGAGAAACTTTTACAATGGTTTCTCAGTCTATTTCCTTGTTCCTGTTTGAATTTCTTTCAGTTTTCACTGTAAAATCGTGTTGGAGCTTGTAATTCCCCGTATAAATATATGAAGTATAGTTTGAAACTGAAAAGAATTTTTGTGTTCCCTACAAGCAAGTTGAAAAGTCGGCTTTCACACACACTTATCTCTCAGAACTGAGCTTATGGAGAGACGTTCGTTCATCTAGCACAAAGAGAACGGTTTGAAGAGAAAATTTTGTGTGGTTCTCAGTCTGATTCCTAGTGCCTAGTTGATGTTGCTGCAGTTTTCACTGTAAAACCGAGTTGGAGGTAGGACCTCCCCATATATATTTATGGACTGTATCTTGCAACTGAAAGAATCTTTGTGTTGCCAAAAAGCTAAATGAAGGACGGATTTCACACACAATGAAATCTCATAACAGAGCATGTGGAGAGACATTCGTTCATCTAGCACAAAGGGAACGGTTTTCAGGAGAAACTATTACTCGTTTTTCTCTGTCTGTTTCCTAGTGCCGGTTTGAAGTTACTGCAGTTTTCAGTGTAAAACCGTGTTGGTGCTAGTAGTAACTACCCATATATATGTATGGAGTGTCGTTTGCAACTGAAAAGTAATTTTGAGTTCCCAACAAGCTAGGTGAATGACGGCTTCCACACACACTTTTCTCTCAGAACTTAGCATGTGGAGGGTCGTTCGTTCCTCTAGCACAAATGGAACGGATATCAGGAGAAACTTTTACAATGGTTTCTCAGTCTATTTCCTTGTTCCTGTTTGAATTTCTTTCAGTTTTCACTGTAAAATCGTGTTGGAGCTTGTAATTCCCCGTATAAATATATGAAGTATAGTTTGAAACTGAAAAGAATTTTTGTGTTCCCTACAAGCAAGTTGAAAGTCGGCTTTCACACACACTTATCTCTCAGAACTGAGCTTATGGAGAGACGTTCGTTCATCTAGCACAAAGAGAACGGTTTGAAGAGAAAAATTTTGTGTGGTTTCTCAGTCTGATTCCTAGTGCCTAGTTGATGTTGCTGCAGTTTTCACTGTAAAACCGAGTTGGAGGTAGGACCTCCCCATATATATTTATGGACTGTATCTTGCAACTGAAAAGAATCTTTGTGTTGCCAAAAAGCTAAATGAAGGACGGATTTCACACACAATGAAATCTCATAACAGAGCATGTGGAGAGACATTCGTTCATCTAGCACAAAGTGAACTGTTTGCAGGAGAAAGTTTACTCTGGTTTCTCAGTCTGTTTCATAGTTTCAGTAAGAAGTTCCTCAAGTTTTCACTGTAGAAATGATTTGGAGGTAGTACATCTCCATATATAAGTATGAAGTGTAGCTTGCTACTGAAAAGAAACTTTGTGTTCCCACAAACTAGGTGAAGGACGGCTTTCACACACACTTATCTCTCAGAACTGAGCATGTGGAGAGACGTTCGTTCAATCTAGCACAAAAGGAATATGTTGCAGTAGACACTTTACTCTGGTTTCTCAGTCTTTTTCTTAGTACCGTTTTGAAGATCCTACATTTTCACTTAAAACCGAGTTGGAGCTAGTACATCCCCGTATGTATTATGGAGTGTAGTTTGCAACTGAAAAGAAACTTTGTGTTCCCAACAAGCTATTTGAAAGACGGTTTTCACAAACACTTATCTCTGAGAACTGAGCATGTGGAGAGGTCGTTCGTTCATCTAGCACAAAGGAAACGGTTTGCAGGAGAAACGTTTACACTGGTTTCTCACACTGTTTCCTAGTACATGGTTGAAATTCCTGCAATTTTCACTGTAAAACCGAGTTGGAGCTACTACATCCCCGTAAATGTGTAAGGTTTATAGGTTGCAACTGAAAAGAAAATTTGTGTTCCCAGCAAGTTAAGTGAAGTTTGGCTTCTCACACACTTATTCTCTTGAATTGAGCATGTGGAGAGACGTTCATTCATCAAGCACAAAGTGAAAGGTTTGCAGGAGAAACTATTACTCTGGTTTTCTCAGTCTGTTTTCCTAGTGCCGGTTGGATGTTACTGCAGTTTTCAGTGTAAAATCGACTTGAGTCATTACTTTCCCCATATATATAAATGGATTGTAGTTTGCAACTGAAAAGTTAATTTCTGTTCCCAACCAAACTAGTTGAAGGACGGATTCCACACAAACATCTCTCTCAGAACTGAGCATGTGGAGAGAAGTTCGTTCATCTAGCACAAATGGTACGGATTGCTGGAGAAATTTTTACTCTGGATTCTGAGGCTGTTTCCTAGTGCTTGTATTTTGTTCCTGCAATTTTCACTTTAAAACCGATTTGAGCTTCTACCTCCCCATATATATGTATGGAGTTTAGTTTGCAACTGAAAAGTAATTTTTTGTTCCCAACAAGTCATATGAAGGACGGCTTTCACACACACTGATCTCTGAGAACTGAGCATGTGGAGAGACGTTCGTTCATGTAACAAAGAGGGAAAGGGTTGCAGGAGAAACTTTTAGTCTTGTTTCCCAGTATGTTTCCTGGTGCCGGTTTGAAGATCCTGCAGTTTTCACTTTAAAACCGAGTTGGTGATAGTACATCCCCGTATATATTTATGGAGTGTAGTTTGCAACTGAAAAGAAACTTTGTGTTCCCAACAAGCTATGTGAAAGACGGTTTTCACACACACTTATCTCTCAGAACTGAGCATGTGGAGAGTCGTTCATTCATCTAGCACAAAGGGAACGGGTTGCAGGAGAAACTTTTACTCTGGTTTCTCAGTCTGTTTCCTAGTGCCGGTTTGAAGTTACTGAAGATTTCAGTTTAAAATCTACTTGGAGCTAGTACCTTCCAATATAAATGTATGGAGTGTAGTTTGCAACTGAAAACTAGTATGTGTTCCCAACAAGCTAGGTGAATGACGGCTACCACACACACTTATCTCTCAGAATTGAGCATATGGAGAGACGTCCGTTCATCTAGCACAAATAGAACGAGTTGCAAGAGAAACATTTATTGTGGTATCTCAGTCTGTTTCCTAGTGCCTAGTTGATGTTCCTGCAGTTTTTCACTGTAAAACAGAGTTGGAGGTAGAACATCCCCATATATATATATGGACTGTAGTTTGCAATTGAAAAGAAACTTTGTGTTCCCATCAAGCTAAATGAAGGACAGAGTTCACACACACTTATCTCTGAGAACTGAGCATTTGGAGTGACGTTCTTTCATCTAGCACAAAGGGAAAGATTTGCAGGAAAAACTTTTATTCTGGTTTCTCACCCTGTTTCCTAGTACCGGGTTGAAGTTCCTGCAATTTTCACTGTAAAAACCGAGTTGGAGCTACTATATCCCCGTATATATGTATGGTGTATAGTTTGCAACTGAAAAGAAAATTTGTGTTCCCAGCAAGTTACTTGCAATTTGGCTTCTCACACACTTATCTCTTGAATTGAGCATGTGGAGAGACGTTCATTCATCTAGCACAAAGTGAACGGGTTTGCAGGAGAAACTATTATTCTGGTTTCTCAGTCTGTTTCCTAGTGCCGGTTTGAAGTTACTGCAGTTTTCAGTGTAAAACCGAGTTGGAGCTAGTAATTACTCATATATATGTATGGAGTGTAGTTTGCAACTGAAAAGAAACTTTGTGTTCCCAACAAGCTATGTGAAGGACGGCTTTCACACACACTTATCTCTCAGAACTGAGCATGTGGAGAGAATTTCGTTCATCTAGCACAAAAGGAATATGTTGCAGGAGACACTTTTACTCTGGTTTCTCAGTCTTTTTCTTAGTACCGTTTTGAAGATCCTGCATTTTTCACTTTAAAACCGAGTTGGAGCTAGTACATCCCCGTATGTATTTATGGAGTGTAGTTTGCAACTGAAAAGAAACTTTGTGTTCCCAACAAGCTATGTGAAAGGCGGTTTTCAAACACACTTATCTCTAAGAACTGAGCATGTGGAGAGTCGTTCGTTCATCTAGCACAAAGGGAAAGGTTTGCAGGTGAAACTTTTACTCTGGTTTCTCAGTCTGTTTCCTAGTGCCGGTTTGAAGTTACTGAAGTTTTCAGTTTAAAATCGACTAGGAGCTAGTACTTCCCAATATAAATGTATGGAGTGTAATTTGCAACTGAAAACAACTTTGTGTTCCCAACAATCTAGTTTTATGTCGGCTTCCACACACAATTATCTCTCAGATCTGAGCATGTGGAGAGTCGTTCGTTCATCTAGCACAAAGGGAACGGTTTGCAGGTGAAACTTTTACTCTGGTTTCTCAGCCTTTTTCACAGTACCGGTATGGAGATCCTACAGTTATCACATTAAAATCGATTTGGACCTAGTACCTCCCGATATAAATATATGGAATGTAGTTTGCAACTGAGAACAAGCTTTGTGTTCCCAACAAGCTAGGTGAAATACGGCTTCCACACACACTTATCTCTCAGAACTGAACATATGGAGAGACGTTCGTTCATCTAGCACAACGGGAACAGGTTGCAAGGGAAACATATAGTCTGGTTCCTCAGTCTGTTTCCTAGAGCCAAGTTGATGTTCCGGCAGTTTTCACTGTAAAACTGAGTTGGAGTTGTACCTCCAAATATATATTTATGGAGTGTTGTTTGCCACTGAAAAGAAAATTTGTATTCCTAACAAGCTATGTGAAGTTCGGGTTCACACACACTTTTCTCTAGAACTGAGCATGTGGAGAGACGTTCATTCATCTAGCACAAATGGAACGGGTTGCAGGAGAAACTTTTACTCTTGTTCCTCTGTCTGTTTCCTAGTGTCGAATTGATGTTCCTGTAGTTTTCACTGTAAAACTGAACTGAAGGTAGAACCTCCCCATATATATGTATGGAGTGTAGCTTGCAAATGAACAGAAATTTTCTATTCCTAACAAGTTATGTGAACTTCGGTTTCACACACACTTATCCCTAGAACTGAGCATGTGGAGAGAGCGATCATTCATCTACTACAAAGGGAACGGTTTGCAGGAGTAATTTTTACTCTGGATACTCAGACTGTTCTTAGTGCCTGTTTGATGTTCCTGCAGTTTTCACTGTAAAACCGAGTTGGATTTTTACCTCCCCATATATATGTATGGAATTAAGTTTGCAAATGAAAAGAAATTTTGTGATCCCAGCAAACTACGTGAAAGACGGCTTTCACACACACTTATCTCTCAGAACTGAGCATGTGGAGAGACGTTCGTTCATCTAGCACAAAGGGAACGGTTTTCAGGAGAAACTATTACTCGTTTTTTCTCTGTCTGTTTCCTAGTGCCGGTTTGAAGTTACTGCAGTTTTCAGTGTAAAACCGTGTTGGTGCTAGTAACTACCCATATATATGTATGGAGTGTCGTTTGCAACTGAAAAGTAATTTTGAGTTCCCAACAAGCTAGGTGAATGATGGCTTCCACACACACTTTTCTCTCAGAACTTAGCATGTGGAGGGTCGTTCGTTCCTCTAGCACAAATGGAACGGATATCAGGAGAAACTTTTACAATGGTTTCTCAGTCTATTTCCTAGTTCCTGTTTGAATTTCTTTCAGTTTTCACTGTAAAATCGTGTTGGAGCTTGTAATTCCCCGTATAAATATATGAAGTATAGTTTGAAACTGAAAAGAATTTTTGTGTTCCCTACAAGCAAGTTGAAAGTCGGCTTTCACACACACTTATCTCTCAGAACTGAGCTTATGGAGAGACGTTCGTTCATCTAGCACAAAGAGAACGGTTTGAAGAGAAAAATTTTGTGTGGTTTCTCAGTCTGATTCCTAGTGCCTAGTTGATGTTGCTGCAGTTTTCACTGTAAAACCGAGTTGGAGGTAGGACCTCCCCATATATATTTATGGACTGTATCTTGCAACTGAAAAGAATCTTTGTGTTGCCAAAAAGCTAAATGAAGGACGGATTTCACACACAATGAAATCTCATAACAGAGCATGTGGAGAGACATTCGTTCATCTAGCACAAAGTGAACTGTTTGCAGGAGAAAGTTTACTCTGGTTTCTCAGTCTGTTTCATAGTTTCAGTAAGAAGTTCCTCAAGTTTTCACTGTAGAAATGATTTGGAGGTAGTACATCCCCATATATAAGTATGAAGTGTAGCTTGCTACTGAAAAGAAACTTTGTGTTCCCAACAAACTAGGTGAAGGACGGCTTTCACACACACTTATCTCTCAGAACTGAGCATGTGGAGAGACGTTCGTTCATCTAGCAGAAAGGGAACGGGTTGCAAGAGACATTCAGTCTGGTTTCTCAGTCTCTTTCCTAGTGCCAAGTTGATGTTTTTGCAGTTTTCCTTGTAAACCCGAGTTGGAGCTATTACCTCCACATATATATGTATGGATTGCAGTTTGCAACTGAAAAGAAAATGTGTATTCCTAACAAGCAATGTGAAGTTCGGCTTCACACACACTTATCTCTAGAACTGAGCATGTGGAGAGAAGTTCTTTCATCTAGCACTAATGGTACGGATTGCTGGAGAAATCTTTACTCTGGAATCTCAGTCTGTTTCCTAGTGCCTGAATTATGTTCCTGCAGTTTTCACTGTAAAACCGATTTGGAGCTTGTACCTCCCCATATATATGTATGGAGTGTAGTTTGCCACTGAAAAAAATTTTTGTGTTCCCCACAAGGAAGTTGAAAGACGGCTTTCACAAACACTTATCTCTCAGAATTGAGCATATGGAGAGACGTTCATTCATCTAGCACAAAGAGAACTGGTTGCAAGAGAAACATTTAGTCTTGTTTCTCAGTCTGTTTCCTAGTGCCTAGTTGATGTTCCTGCAGTTTTCACTGTAAAACCGAGTTGGAGGTAGAACCTCCCCATATATATTTATGGACTGTAGTTTGCAAATGAAAAGAATCTTTGTGTTCCCAACAAGCTAAATGAAGGACTTAGTTCACACTCACTTATCTCTTAGAACAGAGCATGTGGAGTGACGTTCTTTCATCTAGCACAAAGGGAAAGTTTTGCAGGAGAAACTTTTACTCTGGTTTCTCACCCTAATTCCTAGTACCGGGTTGAAGTTCCTGCAATTTTCACTGTAAAACCGAGTTCGTGCTACTACTTCCTCATATATGTGTATGGTTTATAGTTTGCAACTGAAAAGAAAATTTGTGTTCCCAGCAAGTTACGTGAATTTTGGCTTCCCACACACTTATCTCTTGAATTGAGCATGTGGAGAGAAGTTCATTCATCTGGCACAAAATGAACGGTTTGCAGGAGAAACTATTACTCTGATTTCTCAGTCTGTTTCCTAGTGCCGGTTTGAAGTTTCTGCAGTTTTCAGTGTAAAACCGAGTTGGAGCTAGTAACTACCCATATATATGTATGGAGTGTAGTTTGCAACTGAAAAGAAACTTTGTGTTCCCAACAAGCTATGTGAAAGGCGGTTTTCAAACACACTTATGTTTGAGAACTGAGCATGTGGAGAGTCGTTCGTTCATCTAGCACAAAGGGAACGGTTTGCAGGAGAAACGTTTACACTGGTTTCTCACACTGTTTGCTAGTACATGGTTGAAGTTCCTGCAATTTTCACTGTAAAACCGAGTTGGAGCTACTACATCCCCGTAAATGTGTATGGTTTATAGGTTGCAACTGAAAAGAAAATTTGTGTTCCCAGCAAGTTAAGTGAAGTTTGGCTTCTCACACACTTATCTCTTGAATTGAGCATGTGGAGAGACGTTCATTCATCAAGCACAAAGTGAAAGGTTTGCAGGAGAAACTATTACTCTGGTTTCTCAGTCTGTTTCCTAGTGCCGGTTGGATGTTACTGCAGTTTTCAGTGTAAAATCGACTTGGAGCCAGTACTTCCCCATATATATAAATGGATTGTAGTTTGCAACTGAAAAGTAAATTTCTGTTCCCAACAAACTAGTTGAAGGACGGATTCCACACAAACATCTCTCTCAGAACTGAGCATGTGGAGAGAAGTTCGTTCATCTAGCACAAATGGTACGGATTGCTGGAGAAATTTTTACTCTGGATTCTGAGGCTGTTTCCTAGTGCTTGTATTTTGTTCCTGCAATTTTCACTTTAAAACCGATTTGGAGCTTCTACCTCCCCATATATATGTATGGAGTTTAGTTTGCAACTGAAAAGTAATTTTTTGTTCCCAACAAGTCATATGAAGGACGGCTTTCACACACACTGATCTCTGAGAACTGAGCATGTGGAGAGACGTTCGTTCATGTAACAAAGAGGGAAAGGGTTGCAGGAGAAACTTTTAGTCTTGTTTCCCAGTATGTTTCCTGGTGCCGGTTTGAAGATCCTGCAGTTTTCACTTTAAAACCGAGTTGGTGATAGTACATCCCCGTATATATTTATGGAGTGTAGTTTGCAACTGAAAAGAAACTTTGTGTTCCCAACAAGCTATGTGAAAGACGGTTTTCACACACACTTATCTCTCAGAACTGAGCATGTGGAGAGTCGTTCATTCATCTAGCACAAAGGGAACGGGTTGCAGGAGAAACTTTTACTCTGGTTTCTCAGTCTGTTTCCTAGTGCCGGTTTGAAGTTACTGAAGATTTCAGTTTAAAATCTACTTGGAGCTAGTACCTTCCAATATAAATGTATGGAGTGTAGTTTGCAACTGAAAACTAGTATGTGTTCCCAACAAGCTAGGTGAATGACGGCTACCACACACACTTATCTCTCAGAATTGAGCATATGGAGAGACGTCCGTTCATCTAGCACAAATAGAACGAGTTGCAAGAGAAACATTTATTGTGGTATCTCAGTCTGTTTCCTAGTGCCTAGTTGATGTTCCTGCAGTTTTCACTGTAAAACAGAGTTGGAGGTAGAACATCCCCATATATATTTATGGACTGTAGTTTGCAACTGAAAAGAAACTTTGTGTTCCCATCAAGCTAAATGAAGGACAGAGTTCACACACACTTATCTCTGAGAACTGAGCATTTGGAGTGACGTTCTTTCATCTAGCACAAAGGGAATGGTTTGCAGGAGAAACTTTTACTCTGGTTTCTCACCCTGTTTCCTAGTACCGGGTTGAAGTTCCTGCAATTTTCACTGTAAAACCGAGTTGGAGCTACTATATCCCCGTATATATGTATGGTGTATAGTTTGCAACTGAAAAGAAAATTTGTGTTCCCAGCAAGTTACGTGCAATTTGGCTTCTCACACACTTATCTCTTGAATTGAGCATGTGGAGAGACGTTCATTCATCTAGCACAAAGTGAACGGTTTGCAGGAGAAACTATTATTCTGGTTTCTCAGTCTGTTTCCTAGTGCCGGTTTGAAGTTACTGCAGTTTTCAGTGTAAAACCGAGTTGGAGCTAGTAACTACCCATATATATGTATGGAGTGTAGTTTGCAACTGAAAAGTAACTTTGTGTTCCCAACAAGCTATGTGAAGGACGGCTTTCACACACACTTATCTCTCAGAACTGAGCATGTGGAGAGAAGTTCGTTCATCTAGCACAAAAGGAATATGTTGCAGGAGACACTTTTACTCTGGTTTCTCAGTCTTTTTCTTAGTACCGTTTTGAAGATCCTGCATTTTTCACTTTAAAACCGAGTTGGAGCTAGTACATCCCCGTATGTATTTATGGAGTGTAGTTTGCAACTGAAAAGAAACTTTGTGTTCCCAACAAGCTATGTGAAAGGCGGTTTTCAAACACACTTATCTCTGAGAACTGAGCATGTGGAGAGTCGTTCGTTCATCTAGCACAAAGGGAAAGGTTTGCAGGTGAAACTTTTACTCTGGTTTCTCAGTCTGTTTCCTAGTTCCTGTTTGAATTTCTTTCAGTTTTCACTGTAAAATCGTGTTGGAGCTTGTAATTCCCCGTATAAATATATGAAGTATTGTTTGAAACTGAAAAGAATTTTTGTGTTCCCTACAAGCAAGTTGAAAGTCGGCTTTCACACACACTTATCTCTCAGAACTGAGCTTATGGAGAGACGTTCGTTCATCTAGCACAAAGAGAACGGTTTGAAGAGAAAAATTTTGTGTGGTTTCTCAGTCTGATTCCTAGTGCCTAGTTGATGTTGCTGCAGTTTTCACTGTAAAACCGAGTTGGAGGTAGGACCTCCCCATATATATTTATGGACTGTATCTTGCAACTGAAAAGAATCTTTGTGTTGCCAAAAAGCTAAATGAAGGACGGATTTCACACACAATGAAATCTCATAACAGAGCATGTGGAGAGACATTCGTTCATCTAGCACAAAGTGAACTGTTTGCAGGAGAAAGTTTACTCTGGTTTCTCAGTCTGTTTCATACTTTCAGTAAGAAGTTCCTCAAGTTTTCACTGTAGAAATGATTTGGAGGTAGTACATCCCCATATATAAGTATGAAGTGTAGTTTGCTACTGAAAAGAAACTTTGTGTTCCCAACAAACTAGGTGAAGGACGGCTTTCACACACACTTATCTCTCAGAACTGAGCATGTGGAGAGAAGTTCGTTCATCTAGCACAAAAGGAATATGTTGCAGGAGACACTTTTACTCTGGTTTCTCAGTCTTTTTCTTAGTACCGTTTTGAAGATCCTACAATTTCACTTTAAAACCGAGTTGGAACTAGTACATCCCCGTATGAATTTATGGAGTGTAGTTTGCAACTGAAAAGAAACTTTGTGTTCCCAACAAGTTATTTGAAAGACGGTTTTCACACACACTTATCTCTGAGAACTGAGCATGTGGAGAGAAGTTCTTTCATCTAGCACTAATGGTACGGATTGCTGGAGAAATCTTTACTCTGGAATCTCAGTCTGTTTCCTAGTGCCTGAATTATGTTCCTGCAGTTTTCACTGTAAAACCGATTTGGAGCTTGTACCTCCCCATATATATGTATGGATTGTAGTTTGCCACTGAAAAAAATTTTTGTGTTCCCCACAAGGAAGTTGAAAGACGGCTTTCACAAACACTTATCTCTCAGAATTGAGCATATGGAGAGACGTTCATTCATCTAGCACAAAGAGAACTGGTTGCAAGAGAAACATTTAGTCTTGTTTCTCAGTCTGTTTCCTAGTGCCTAGTTGATGTTCCTGCAGTTTTCACTGTAAAACCGAGTTGGAGGTAGAACCTCCCCATATATATTTATGGACTGTAGTTTGCAAATGAAAAGAATCTTTGTGTTCCCAACAAGCTAAATGAAGGACTTAGTTCACACTCACTTATCTCTTAGAACAGAGCATGTGGAGTGACGTTCTTTCATCTAGCACAAAGGGAAAGTTTTGCAGGAGAAACTTTTACTCTGGTTTCTCACCCTAATTCCTAGTACCGGGTTGAAGTTCCTGCAATTTTCACTGTAAAACCGAGTTCTTGCTACTACTTCCTCATATATGTGTATGGTTTATAGTTTGCAACTGAAAAGAAAATTTGTGTTCCCAGCAAGTTACGTGAATTTTGGCTTCCCACACACTTATCTCTTGAATTGAGCATGTGGAGAGAAGTTCATTCATCTGGCACAAAATGAACGGTTTGCAGGAGAAACTATTACTCTGATTTCTCAGTCTGTTTCCTAGTGCCGGTTTGAAGTTTCTGCAGTTTTCAGTGTAAAACCGAGTTGGAGCTAGTAACTACCCATATATATGTATGGAGTGTAGTTTGCAACTGAAAAGAAACTTTGTGTTCCCAACAAGCTATGTGAAAGGCGGTTTTCAAACACACTTATGTTTGAGAACTGAGCATGTGGAGAGTCGTTCGTTCATCTAGCACAAAGGGAACGGTTTGCAGGAGAAACGTTTACACTGGTTTCTCACACTGTTTGCTAGTACATGGTTGAAGTTCCTGCAATTTTCACTGTAAAACCGAGTTGGAGCTACTACATCCCCGTAAATGTGTATGGTTTATAGGTTGCAACTGAAAAGAAAATTTGTGTTCCCAGCAAGTTAAGTGAAGTTTGGCTTCTCACACACTTATCTCTTGAATTGAGCATGTGGAGAGACGTTCATTCATCAAGCACAAAGTGAAAGGTTTGCAGGAGAAACTATTACTCTGGTTTCTCAGTCTGTTTCCTAGTGCCGGTTGGATGTTACTGCAGTTTTCAGTGTAAAATCGACTTGGAGCCAGTACTTCCCCATATATATAAATGGATTGTAGTTTGCAACTGAAAAGTAAATTTCTGTTCCCAACAAACTAGTTGAAGGACGGATTCCACACAAACATCTCTCTCAGAACTGAGCATGTGGAGAGAAGTTCGTTCATCTAGCACAAATGGTACGGATTGCTGGAGAAATTTTTACTCTGGATTCTGAGGCTGTTTCCTAGTGCTTGTATTTTGTTCCTGCAATTTTCACTTTAAAACCGATTTGGAGCTTCTACCTCCCCATATATATGTATGGAGTTTAGTTTGCAACTGAAAAGTAATTTTTTGTTCCCAACAAGTCATATGAAGGACGGCTTTCACACACACTGATCTCTGAGAACTGAGCATGTGGAGAGACGTTCGTTCATGTAACAAAGAGGGAAAGGGTTGCAGGAGAAACTTTTAGTCTTGTTTCCCAGTATGTTTCCTGGTGCCGGTTTGAAGATCCTGCAGTTTTCACTGTAAAACCGAGTTGGAGGTAGGACCTCCCCATATATATTTATGGACTGTATCTTGCAACTGAAAAGAATCTTTGTGTTGCCAAAAAGCTAAATGAAGGACGGATTTCACACACAATGAAATCTCATAACAGAGCATGTGGAGAGACATTCGTTCATCTAGCACAAAGTGAACTGTTTGCAGGAGAAAGTTTACTCTGGTTTCTCAGTCTGTTTCATACTTTCAGTAAGAAGTTCCTCAAGTTTTCACTGTAGAAATGATTTGGAGGTAGTACATCCCCATATATAAGTATGAAGTGTAGTTTGCTACTGAAAAGAAACTTTGTGTTCCCAACAAACTAGGTGAAGGACGGCTTTCACACACACTTATCTCTCAGAACTGAGCATGTGGAGAGAAGTTCGTTCATCTAGCACAAAAGGAATATGTTGCAGGAGACACTTTTACTCTGGTTTCTCAGTCTTTTTCTTAGTACCGTTTTGAAGATCCTACAATTTCACTTTAAAACCGAGTTGGAACTAGTACATCCCCGTATGAATTTATGGAGTGTAGTTTGCAACTGAAAAGAAACTTTGTGTTCCCAACAAGTTATTTGAAAGACGGTTTTCACACACACTTATCTCTGAGAACTGAGCATGTGGAGAGAAGTTCTTTCATCTAGCACTAATGGTACGGATTGCTGGAGAAATCTTTACTCTGGAATCTCAGTCTGTTTCCTAGTGCCTGAATTATGTTCCTGCAGTTTTCACTGTAAAACCGATTTGGAGCTTGTACCTCCCCATATATATGTATGGATTGTAGTTTGCCACTGAAAAAAATTTTTGTGTTCCCCACAAGGAAGTTGAAAGACGGCTTTCACAAACACTTATCTCTCAGAATTGAGCATATGGAGAGACGTTCATTCATCTAGCACAAAGAGAACTGGTTGCAAGAGAAACATTTAGTCTTGTTTCTCAGTCTGTTTCCTAGTGCCTAGTTGATGTTCCTGCAGTTTTCACTGTAAAACCGAGTTGGAGGTAGAACCTCCCCATATATATTTATGGACTGTAGTTTGCAAATGAAAAGAATCTTTGTGTTCCCAACAAGCTAAATGAAGGACTTAGTTCACACTCACTTATCTCTTAGAACAGAGCATGTGGAGTGACGTTCTTTCATCTAGCACAAAGGGAAAGTTTTGCAGGAGAAACTTTTACTCTGGTTTCTCACCCTAATTCCTAGTACCGGGTTGAAGTTCCTGCAATTTTCACTGTAAAACCGAGTTCTTGCTACTACTTCCTCATATATGTGTATGGTTTATAGTTTGCAACTGAAAAGAAAATTTGTGTTCCCAGCAAGTTACGTGAATTTTGGCTTCCCACACACTTATCTCTTGAATTGAGCATGTGGAGAGAAGTTCATTCATCTGGCACAAAATGAACGGTTTGCAGGAGAAACTATTACTCTGATTTCTCAGTCTGTTTCCTAGTGCCGGTTTGAAGTTTCTGCAGTTTTCAGTGTAAAACCGAGTTGGAGCTAGTAACTACCCATATATATGTATGGAGTGTAGTTTGCAACTGAAAAGAAACTTTGTGTTCCCAACAAGCTATGTGAAAGGCGGTTTTCAAACACACTTATGTTTGAGAACTGAGCATGTGGAGAGTCGTTCGTTCATCTAGCACAAAGGGAACGGTTTGCAGGAGAAACGTTTACACTGGTTTCTCACACTGTTTGCTAGTACATGGTTGAAGTTCCTGCAATTTTCACTGTAAAACCGAGTTGGAGCTACTACATCCCCGTAAATGTGTATGGTTTATAGGTTGCAACTGAAAAGAAAATTTGTGTTCCCAGCAAGTTAAGTGAAGTTTGGCTTCTCACACACTTATCTCTTGAATTGAGCATGTGGAGAGACGTTCATTCATCAAGCACAAAGTGAAAGGTTTGCAGGAGAAACTATTACTCTGGTTTCTCAGTCTGTTTCCTAGTGCCGGTTGGATGTTACTGCAGTTTTCAGTGTAAAATCGACTTGGAGCCAGTACTTCCCCATATATATAAATGGAATGTAGTTTGCAACTGAAAAGTAAATTTCTGTTCCCAACAAACTAGTTGAAGGACGGATTCCACACAAACATCTCTCTCAGAACTGAGCATGTGGAGAGAAGTTCGTTCATCTAGCACAAATGGTACGGATTGCTGGAGAAATTTTTACTCTGGATTCTGAGGCTGTTTCCTAGTGCTTGTATTTTGTTCCTGCAATTTTCACTTTAAAACCGATTTGGAGTTTCTACCTCCCCATATATATGTATGGAGTTTAGTTTGCAACTGAAAAGTAATTTTTTGTTCCCAACAAGTCATATGAAGGACGGCTTTCACACACACTGATCTCTGAGAACTGAGCATGTGGAGAGACGTTCGTTCATGTAACAAAGAGGGAAAGGGTTGCAGGAGAAACTTTTAGTCTTGTTTCCCAGTATGTTTCCTGGTGCAGGTTTGAAGATCCTGCAGTTTTCACTGTAAAACCGAGTTGGAGGTAGGACCTCCCCATATATATTTATGGACTGTATCTTGCAACTGAAAAGAATCTTTGTGTTGCCAAAAAGCTAAATGAAGGACGGATTTCACACACAATGAAATCTCATAACAGAGCATGTGGAGAGACATTCGTTCATCTAGCACAAAGTGAACTGTTTGCAGGAGAAAGTTTACTCTGGTTTCTCAGTCTGTTTCATACTTTCAGTAAGAAGTTCCTCAAGTTTTCACTGTAGAAATGATTTGGAGGTAGTACATCCCCATATATAAGTATGAAGTGTAGTTTGCTACTGAAAAGAAACTTTGTGTTCCCAACAAACTAGGTGAAGGACGGCTTTCACACACACTTATCTCTCAGAACTGAGCATGTGGAGAGAAGTTCGTTCATCTAGCACAAAAGGAATATGTTGCAGGAGACACTTTTACTCTGGTTTCTCAGTCTTTTTCTTAGTACCGTTTTGAAGATCCTACAATTTCACTTTAAAACCGAGTTGGAACTAGTACATCCCCGTATGAATTTATGGAGTGTAGTTTGCAACTGAAAAGAAACTTTGTGTTCCCAACAAGTTATTTGAAAGACGGTTTTCACACACACTTATCTCTGAGAACTGAGCATGTGGAGAGAAGTTCTTTCATCTAGCACTAATGGTACGGATTGCTGGAGAAATCTTTACTCTGGAATCTCAGTCTGTTTCCTAGTGCCTGAATTATGTTCCTGCAGTTTTCACTGTAAAACCGATTTGGAGCTTGTACCTCCCCATATATATGTATGGATTGTAGTTTGCCACTGAAAAAAATTTTTGTGTTCCCCACAAGGAAGTTGAAAGACGGCTTTCACAAACACTTATCTCTCAGAATTGAGCATATGGAGAGACGTTCATTCATCTAGCACAAAGAGAACTGGTTGCAAGAGAAACATTTAGTCTTGTTTCTCAGTCTGTTTCCTAGTGCCTAGTTGATGTTCCTGCAGTTTTCACTGTAAAACCGAGTTGGAGGTAGAACCTCCCCATATATATTTATGGACTGTAGTTTGCAAATGAAAAGAATCTTTGTGTTCCCAACAAGCTAAATGAAGGACTTAGTTCACACTCACTTATCTCTTAGAACAGAGCATGTGGAGTGACGTTCTTTCATCTAGCACAAAGGGAAAGTTTTGCAGGAGAAACTTTTACTCTGGTTTCTCACCCTAATTCCTAGTACCGGGTTGAAGTTCCTGCAATTTTCACTGTAAAACCGAGTTCTTGCTACTACTTCCTCATATATGTGTATGGTTTATAGTTTGCAACTGAAAAGAAAATTTGTGTTCCCAGCAAGTTACGTGAATTTTGGCTTCCCACACACTTATCTCTTGAATTGAGCATGTGGAGAGAAGTTCATTCATCTGGCACAAAATGAACGGTTTGCAGGAGAAACTATTACTCTGATTTCTCAGTCTGTTTCCTAGTGCCGGTTTGAAGTTTCTGCAGTTTTCAGTGTAAAACCGAGTTGGAGCTAGTAACTACCCATATATATGTATGGAGTGTAGTTTGCAACTGAAAAGAAACTTTGTGTTCCCAACAAGCTATGTGAAAGGCGGTTTTCAAACACACTTATGTTTGAGAACTGAGCATGTGGAGAGTCGTTCGTTCATCTAGCACAAAGGGAACGGTTTGCAGGAGAAACGTTTACACTGGTTTCTCACACTGTTTGCTAGTACATGGTTGAAGTTCCTGCAATTTTCACTGTAAAACCGAGTTGGAGCTACTACATCCCCGTAAATGTGTATGGTTTATAGGTTGCAACTGAAAAGAAAATTTGTGTTCCCAGCAAGTTAAGTGAAGTTTGGCTTCTCACACACTTATCTCTTGAATTGAGCATGTGGAGAGACGTTCATTCATCAAGCACAAAGTGAAAGGTTTGCAGGAGAAACTATTACTCTGGTTTCTCAGTCTGTTTCCTAGTGCCGGTTGGATGTTACTGCAGTTTTCAGTGTAAAATCGACTTGGAGCCAGTACTTCCCCATATATATAAATGGATTGTAGTTTGCAACTGAAAAGTAAATTTCTGTTCCCAACAAACTAGTTGAAGGACGGATTCCACACAAACATCTCTCTCAGAACTGAGCATGTGGAGAGAAGTTCGTTCATCTAGCACAAATGGTACGGATTGCTGGAGAAATTTTTACTCTGGATTCTGAGGCTGTTTCCTAGTGCTTGTATTTTGTTCCTGCAATTTTCACTTTAAAACCGATTTGGAGCTTCTACCTCCCCATATATATGTATGGAGTTTAGTTTGCAACTGAAAAGTAATTTTTTGTTCCCAACAAGTCATATGAAGGACGGCTTTCACACACACTGATCTCTGAGAACTGAGCATGTGGAGAGACGTTCGTTCATGTAACAAAGAGGGAAAGGGTTGCAGGAGAAACTTTTAGTCTTGTTTCCCAGTATGTTTCCTGGTGCCGGTTTGAAGATCCTGCAGTTTTCACTTTAAAACCGAGTTGGTGATAGTACATCCCCGTATATATTTATGGAGTGTAGTTTGCAACTGAAAAGAAACTTTGTGTTCCCAACAAGCTATGTGAAAGACGGTTTTCACACACACTTATCTCTCAGAACTGAGCATGTGGAGAGTCGTTCATTCATCTAGCACAAAGGGAACGGGTTGCAGGAGAAACTTTTACTCTGGTTTCTCAGTCTGTTTCCTAGTGCCGGTTTGAAGTTACTGAAGATTTCAGTTTAAAATCTACTTGGAGCTAGTACCTTCCAATATAAATGTATGGAGTGTAGTTTGCAACTGAAAACTAGTATGTGTTCCCAACAAGCTAGGTGAATGACGGCTACCACACACACTTATCTCTCAGAATTGAGCATATGGAGAGACGTCCGTTCATCTAGCACAAATAGAACGAGTTGCAAGAGAAACATTTATTGTGGTATCTCAGTCTGTTTCCTAGTGCCTAGTTGATGTTCCTGCAGTTTTCACTGTAAAACAGAGTTGGAGGTAGAACATCCCCATATATATTTATGGACTGTAGTTTGCAACTGAAAAGAAACTTTGTGTTCCCATCAAGCTAAATGAAGGACAGAGTTCACACACACTTATCTCTGAGAACTGAGCATTTGGAGTGACGTTCTTTCATCTAGCACAAAGGGAATGGTTTGCAGGAGAAACTTTTACTCTGGTTTCTCACCCTGTTTCCTAGTACCGGGTTGAAGTTCCTGCAATTTTCACTGTAAAACCGAGTTGGAGCTACTATATCCCCGTATATATGTATGGTGTATAGTTTGCAACTGAAAAGAAAATTTGTGTTCCCAGCAAGTTACGTGCAATTTGGCTTCTCACACACTTATCTCTTGAATTGAGCATGTGGAGAGACGTTCATTCATCTAGCACAAAGTGAACGGTTTGCAGGAGAAACTATTATTCTGGTTTCTCAGTCTGTTTCCTAGTGCCGGTTTGAAGTTACTGCAGTTTTCAGTGTAAAACCGAGTTGGAGCTAGTAACTACCCATATATATGTATGGAGTGTAGTTTGCATCTGAAAAGTAACTTTGTGTTCCCAACAAGCTATGTGAAGGACGGCTTTCACACACACTTATCTCTCAGAACTGAGCATGTGGAGAGAAGTTCGTTCATCTAGCACAAAAGGAATATGTTGCAGGAGACACTTTTACTCTGGTTTCTCAGTCTTTTTCTTAGTACCGTTTTGAAGATCCTGCATTTTTCACTTTAAAACCGAGTTGGAGCTAGTACATCCCCGTTTGTATTTATGGAGTGTAGTTTGCAACTGAAAAGAAACTTTGTGTTCCCAACAAGCTATGTGAAAGGCGGTTTTCAAACACACTTATCTCTGAGAACTGAGCATGTGGAGAGTCGTTCGTTCATCTAGCACAAAGGGAAAGGTTTGCAGGTGAAACTTTTACTCTGGTTTCTCAGTCTGTTTCCTAGTGCCGGTTTGAAGTTACTGAAGTTTTCAGTTTAAAATCGACTAGGAGCTAGTACCTCCCAATATAAATGTATGGAGTGTAATTTGCAACTGAAAACAACTTTGTGTTCCCAACAATCTAGTTTTATGTCGGCTTCCACACACAATTATCTCTCAGATCTGAGCATGTGGAGAGTCGTTCGTTCATCTAGCACAAAGGGAACGGTTTGCAGGTGAAACTTTTACTCTGGTTTCTCAGCCTTTTTCACAGTACCGGTATGGAGATCCTACAGTTATCACATTAAAATCGATTTGGACCTAGTACCTCCCGATATAAATATATGGAGTGTAGTTTGCAACTGAGAACAAGCTTTGTGTTCCCATCAAGCTAGGTGAAATACGGCTTCCACACACACTTTTTTCTCAGAACTTAGCATGTGGAGGATCGTTCGTTCCTCTAGCACAAATGGAACGGATATCAGGAGAAACTTTTACAATGGTTTCTCAGTCTATTTCCTAGTTCCTGTTTGAATTTCTTTCAGTTTTCACTGTAAAATCGTGTTGGAGCTTGTAATTCCCCGTATAAATATATGAAGTATTGTTTGAAACTGAAAAGAATTTTTGTGTTCCCTACAAGCAAGTTGAAAGTCGGCTTTCACACACACTTATCTCTCAGAACTGAGCTTATGGAGAGACGTTCGTTCATCTAGCACAAAGAGAACGGTTTGAAGAGAAAAATTTTGTGTGGTTTCTCAGTCTGATTCCTAGTGCCTAGTTGATGTTGCTGCAGTTTTCACTGTAAAACCGAGTTGGAGGTAGGACCTCCCCATATATATTTATGGACTGTATCTTGCAACTGAAAAGAATCTTTGTGTTGCCAAAAAGCTAAATGAAGGACGGATTTCACACACAATGAAATCTCATAACAGAGCATGTGGAGAGACATTCGTTCATCTAGCACAAAGTGAACTGTTTGCAGGAGAAAGTTTACTCTGGTTTCTCAGTCTGTTTCATACTTTCAGTAAGAAGTTCCTCAAGTTTTCACTGTAGAAATGATTTGGAGGTAGTACATCCCCATATATAAGTATGAAGTGTAGTTTGCTACTGAAAAGAAACTTTGTGTTCCCAACAAACTAGGTGAAGGACGGCTTTCACACACACTTATCTCTCAGAACTGAGCATGTGGAGAGAAGTTCGTTCATCTAGCACAAAAGGAATATGTTGCAGGAGACACTTTTACTCTGGTTTCTCAGTCTTTTTCTTAGTACCGTTTTGAAGATCCTACAATTTCACTTTAAAACCGAGTTGGAACTAGTACATCCCCGTATGAATTTATGGAGTGTAGTTTGCAACTGAAAAGAAACTTTGTGTTCCCAACAAGTTATTTGAAAGACGGTTTTCACACACACTTATCTCTGAGAACTGAGCATGTGGAGAGAAGTTCTTTCATCTAGCACTAATGGTACGGATTGCTGGAGAAATCTTTACTCTGGAATCTCAGTCTGTTTCCTAGTGCCTGAATTATGTTCCTGCAGTTTTCACTGTAAAACCGATTTGGAGCTTGTACCTCCCCATATATATGTATGGATTGTAGTTTGCCACTGAAAAAAATTTTTGTGTTCCCCACAAGGAAGTTGAAAGACGGCTTTCACAAACACTTATCTCTCAGAATTGAGCATATGGAGAGACGTTCATTCATCTAGCACAAAGAGAACTGGTTGCAAGAGAAACATTTAGTCTTGTTTCTCAGTCTGTTTCCTAGTGCCTAGTTGATGTTCCTGCAGTTTTCACTGTAAAACCGAGTTGGAGGTAGAACCTCCCCATATATATTTATGGACTGTAGTTTGCAAATGAAAAGAATCTTTGTGTTCCCAACAAGCTAAATGAAGGACTTAGTTCACACTCACTTATCTCTTAGAACAGAGCATGTGGAGTGACGTTCTTTCATCTAGCACAAAGGGAAAGTTTTGCAGGAGAAACTTTTACTCTGGTTTCTCACCCTAATTCCTAGTACCGGGTTGAAGTTCCTGCAATTTTCACTGTAAAACCGAGTTCTTGCTACTACTTCCTCATATATGTGTATGGTTTATAGTTTGCAACTGAAAAGAAAATTTGTGTTCCCAGCAAGTTACGTGAATTTTGGCTTCCCACACACTTATCTCTTGAATTGAGCATGTGGAGAGAAGTTCATTCATCTGGCACAAAATGAACGGTTTGCAGGAGAAACTATTACTCTGATTTCTCAGTCTGTTTCCTAGTGCCGGTTTGAAGTTTCTGCAGTTTTCAGTGTAAAACCGAGTTGGAGCTAGTAACTACCCATATATATGTATGGAGTGTAGTTTGCAACTGAAAAGAAACTTTGTGTTCCCAACAAGCTATGTGAAAGGCGGTTTTCAAACACACTTATGTTTGAGAACTGAGCATGTGGAGAGTCGTTCGTTCATCTAGCACAAAGGGAACGGTTTGCAGGAGAAACGTTTACACTGGTTTCTCACACTGTTTGCTAGTACATGGTTGAAGTTCCTGCAATTTTCACTGTAAAACCGAGTTGGAGCTACTACATCCCCGTAAATGTGTATGGTTTATAGGTTGCAACTGAAAAGAAAATTTGTGTTCCCAGCAAGTTAAGTGAAGTTTGGCTTCTCACACACTTATCTCTTGAATTGAGCATGTGGAGAGACGTTCATTCATCAAGCACAAAGTGAAAGGTTTGCAGGAGAAACTATTACTCTGGTTTCTCAGTCTGTTTCCTAGTGCCGGTTGGATGTTACTGCAGTTTTCAGTGTAAAATCGACTTGGAGCCAGTACTTCCCCATATATATAAATGGAATGTAGTTTGCAACTGAAAAGTAAATTTCTGTTCCCAACAAACTAGTTGAAGGACGGATTCCACACAAACATCTCTCTCAGAACTGAGCATGTGGAGAGAAGTTCGTTCATCTAGCACAAATGGTACGGATTGCTGGAGAAATTTTTACTCTGGATTCTGAGGCTGTTTCCTAGTGCTTGTATTTTGTTCCTGCAATTTTCACTTTAAAACCGATTTGGAGCTTCTACCTCCCCATATATATGTATGGAGTTTAGTTTGCAACTGAAAAGTAATTTTTTGTTCCCAACAAGTCATATGAAGGACGGCTTTCACACACACTGATCTCTGAGAACTGAGCATGTGGAGAGACGTTCGTTCATGTAACAAAGAGGGAAAGGGTTGCAGGAGAAACTTTTAGTCTTGTTTCCCAGTATGTTTCCTGGTGCAGGTTTGAAGATCCTGCAGTTTTCACTGTAAAACCGAGTTGGAGGTAGGACCTCCCCATATATATTTATGGACTGTATCTTGCAACTGAAAAGAATCTTTGTGTTGCCAAAAAGCTAAATGAAGGACGGATTTCACACACAATGAAATCTCATAACAGAGCATGTGGAGAGACATTCGTTCATCTAGCACAAAGTGAACTGTTTGCAGGAGAAAGTTTACTCTGGTTTCTCAGTCTGTTTCATACTTTCAGTAAGAAGTTCCTCAAGTTTTCACTGTAGAAATGATTTGGAGGTAGTACATCCCCATATATAAGTATGAAGTGTAGTTTGCTACTGAAAAGAAACTTTGTGTTCCCAACAAACTAGGTGAAGGACGGCTTTCACACACACTTATCTCTCAGAACTGAGCATGTGGAGAGAAGTTCGTTCATCTAGCACAAAAGGAATATGTTGCAGGAGACACTTTTACTCTGGTTTCTCAGTCTTTTTCTTAGTACCGTTTTGAAGATCCTACAATTTCACTTTAAAACCGAGTTGGAACTAGTACATCCCCGTATGAATTTATGGAGTGTAGTTTGCAACTGAAAAGAAACTTTGTGTTCCCAACAAGTTATTTGAAAGACGGTTTTCACACACACTTATCTCTGAGAACTGAGCATGTGGAGAGAAGTTCTTTCATCTAGCACTAATGGTACGGATTGCTGGAGAAATCTTTACTCTGGAATCTCAGTCTGTTTCCTAGTGCCTGAATTATGTTCCTGCAGTTTTCACTGTAAAACCGATTTGGAGCTTGTACCTCCCCATATATATGTATGGATTGTAGTTTGCCACTGAAAAAAATTTTTGTGTTCCCCACAAGGAAGTTGAAAGACGGCTTTCACAAACACTTATCTCTCAGAATTGAGCATATGGAGAGACGTTCATTCATCTAGCACAAAGAGAACTGGTTGCAAGAGAAACATTTAGTCTTGTTTCTCAGTCTGTTTCCTAGTGCCTAGTTGATGTTCCTGCAGTTTTCACTGTAAAACCGAGTTGGAGGTAGAACCTCCCCATATATATTTATGGACTGTAGTTTGCAAATGAAAAGAATCTTTGTGTTCCCAACAAGCTAAATGAAGGACTTAGTTCACACTCACTTATCTCTTAGAACAGAGCATGTGGAGTGACGTTCTTTCATCTAGCACAAAGGGAAAGTTTTGCAGGAGAAACTTTTACTCTGGTTTCTCACCCTAATTCCTAGTACCGGGTTGAAGTTCCTGCAATTTTCACTGTAAAACCGAGTTCTTGCTACTACTTCCTCATATATGTGTATGGTTTATAGTTTGCAACTGAAAAGAAAATTTGTGTTCCCAGCAAGTTACGTGAATTTTGGCTTCCCACACACTTATCTCTTGAATTGAGCATGTGGAGAGAAGTTCATTCATCTGGCACAAAATGAACGGTTTGCAGGAGAAACTATTACTCTGATTTCTCAGTCTGTTTCCTAGTGCCGGTTTGAAGTTTCTGCAGTTTTCAGTGTAAAACCGAGTTGGAGCTAGTAACTACCCATATATATGTATGGAGTGTAGTTTGCAACTGAAAAGAAACTTTGTGTTCCCAACAAGCTATGTGAAAGGCGGTTTTCAAACACACTTATGTTTGAGAACTGAGCATGTGGAGAGTCGTTCGTTCATCTAGCACAAAGGGAACGGTTTGCAGGAGAAACGTTTACACTGGTTTCTCACACTGTTTGCTAGTACATGGTTGAAGTTCCTGCAATTTTCACTGTAAAACCGAGTTGGAGCTACTACATCCCCGTAAATGTGTATGGTTTATAGGTTGCAACTGAAAAGAAAATTTGTGTTCCCAGCAAGTTAAGTGAAGTTTGGCTTCTCACACACTTATCTCTTGAATTGAGCATGTGGAGAGACGTTCATTCATCAAGCACAAAGTGAAAGGTTTGCAGGAGAAACTATTACTCTGGTTTCTCAGTCTGTTTCCTAGTGCCGGTTGGATGTTACTGCAGTTTTCAGTGTAAAATCGACTTGGAGCCAGTACTTCCCCATATATATAAATGGAATGTAGTTTGCAACTGAAAAGTAAATTTCTGTTCCCAACAAACTAGTTGAAGGACGGATTCCACACAAACATCTCTCTCAGAACTGAGCATGTGGAGAGAAGTTCGTTCATCTAGCACAAATGGTACGGATTGCTGGAGAAATTTTTACTCTGGATTCTGAGGCTGTTTCCTAGTGCTTGTATTTTGTTCCTGCAATTTTCACTTTAAAACCGATTTGGAGCTTCTACCTCCCCATATATATGTATGGAGTTTAGTTTGCAACTGAAAAGTAATTTTTTGTTCCCAACAAGTCATATGAAGGACGGCTTTCACACACACTGATCTCTGAGAACTGAGCATGTGGAGAGACGTTCGTTCATGTAACAAAGAGGGAAAGGGTTGCAGGAGAAACTTTTAGTCTTGTTTCCCAGTATGTTTCCTGGTGCAGGTTTGAAGATCCTGCAGTTTTCACTTTAAAACCGAGTTGGTGATAGTACATCCCCGTATATATTTATGGAGTGTAGTTTGCAACTGAAAAGAAACTTTGTGTTCCCAACAAGCTATTTGAAAGACGGTTTTCACACACCCTTATCTTTCAGAACTGAGCTTGTGGAGAGACGTTTGTTCATCTAGCACAAAGGGAAATGTTTGCAGGAGAAAGTATGACTCTTTATTCTCAGTCTGTTTCCTAGTGCCGGTTTGAAGTTACTGCAGATTCAAGTGTAAAATCGAGTTGGAGCTAGTAACAACCCATATAATTGTATGTAGTGTAGTTTGAAGCTGAAACGAAACTATGTGTTCCCAACAAGCATTGTGAAGGACGGCTTTCACACACAATTATCTCTCAGATCTGAGCATGTGGAGAGACATTCGTTCATCTAGCACAAAATGAACTGTTTGCAGGAGAAAGTTTACTCTGGTTTCTCAGTCTGTTTCATAGTGTCGATAAAATGTTCCTCCAGATTTCACTGTAGAAACGATTTGGAGCTAGTACATCCCCATATACATATATGGAGTGTAGTTTGCTACTGAAAAGAAAATTTGTGTTTCCAACAAGCTAGGTGAAGGACGGCTTTCACACACACATATCTCTCAGAACGGAGCATGTGGAGTGACGTTCGTTCATCTAGCACAAAGGGAACGGGTTGCAGGAGAAACATTTTTTCTGGTTTCTCAGTCTCTTTCCTAGTGCCAAGTTGATGTTTTTGCATTTTTCACTGTAAACCCGAGTTGAAGCTATTACATACACATATATATGTATGGAGTGTACTTTGCAACTGAAAAGAAATTTTGTATTCCTAACAAGTTATGTGAACTTCGGGTTCACACTCACTTATCCCTAGAACTGAGCATGTGGAGAGACGTTCATTCATCTAGTATAAAGGGAACGGTTTGCAGGAGTAATTTTTACTCTGGATACTCAGATTGTTCTTAGTGCCTGTTTGATGTTCCTGCAGTTTTCACTGTAAAACAGAGTTGGATTTTTTTCCTCCCCATATATATGTATGGAATTAAATTTGCAACTGAAAAGAAATTTTGTGATCCCAGCAAAATACGTGAAGGACTGCTTTCACACACACTTATCTCTCAGAACTGAGCATGTGGAGGGACGTTCGTTCATCTAGCACAAAGGGAACGGTTTGTAGGAGAAACTAATATCCTTTTTTCTCAGTCTGTTTCCTAGTGCCAGTTTGAAGTTACTGCAGTTTTCAGTGTAAAACCGAGTTGGAGCTATTAACTACCCGTATATATGTATGGAGTGTAGTTTGCAACTGAAGAGTAATTTAGTGTTCCCAACAAGCTATGTGAAGGAAGGCTTTCACACACACTTATCTCTCAGAACTGAGCATATGGAGAGACGTTCGTTCATCTAGCACAAAGGAATATGTTGCAGGGGACACTTTTACTCTGGTTTCTCAGTCTGTTTCATAGTGTCGGTAAGAAGTTCCTCCAGTTTTCACTGTAGAATTGTTTTGGAGGTAGTACATCCCCATATATATGTATGAAGTGTAGTTTGCTACTGAAAAGAAACTTTGTGTTCCCAAAAAACTAGGTGAAGGACGGCTTTCACTCACACTTATCTCTCAGAAATGAGCATGTGGAGAGACGTTGGTTCATCTATCACAATGGGAACGGTTTGCAAGAGAAACAATTAGTCTGGTTTCTCAGTCTCTTTCCTAGTGCCAAGTTGATGTTTTTGCAGTTTTCCTTGTAAACACGAGTTGGAGCTATTACCTCCACATATATATGTATGGATTGTAGTTTGCAACTGAAAAGAAAATGTGTATTCCTAACAAGCAAGGTGAAGTTCGGCTTCACACACAATTATCTCTAGAACTGATCATGTGGAAAGAAGTTCATTCATCTAACACAAATAGTACGGATTGCTGGAGAAATTTTTACTCTGGATTCTGAGGCTTTTTCCTAGTGCTTGTATTTTGTTCCTGCAATTTTCACTTTAAAACCGATTTGGAGCTTCTACGTCCCCATATATATGTATGGAGTTTAGTTTGCAACTGAAAAGTAATTTTTTGTTCCCAACAAGTCATATGAAGGACGGCTTTCACACACACTGATCTCTGAGAACTGAGCATGTGGAGAGACGTTCGTTCATGTAACAAAGAGGGAAAGGGTTGCAGGAGAAACTTTTAGTCTTGTTCCCAGTATGTTTCCTGGTGCCGGTTTGAAGATCCTGCAGTTTTCACTTTAAAACCGAGTTGGTGATATTACATCCCCGTATATATTTATGGAGTGTAGTTTGCAACTGAAAAGAAACTTTGTGTTCCCAACAAGCTATGTGAAGGACGGTTTTCACACACACTTATCTCTCAGAACTGAGCATGTGGAGAGTCGTTCATTCATCTAGCACAAAGGGAACGGGTTGCAGGAGAAACTTTTACTCTGGTTTCTCAGTCTGTTTCCTAGTGCCGGTTTGAAGTTACTGAAGATTTCAGTTTAAAATCTACTTGGAGCTAGTACCTTCCAATATAAATGTATGGAGTGTAGTTTGCAACTGAAAACTAGTATGTGTTCCCAACAAGCTAGGTGAATGACGGCTTCCACACACACTTATCTCTCAGAATTGAGCATATGGAGAGACGTCCGTTCTTCTAGCACAAATAGAACGGGTTGCAAGAGAAATATTTATTGTGGTATCTCAGTCTGTTTCCTAGTGCCTAGTTGATGTTCCTGCAGTTTTCACTGTAAAACAGAGTTGGAGGTAGAACATCCCCATATATATTTATGGACTGTAGTTTGCAACTGAAAAGAAACTTTGTGTTCCCATCAAGCTAAATGAAGGACAGAGTTCACACACACTTATCTCTGAGAACTGAGCATTTGGAGTGACGTTCTTTCATCTAGCACAAAGGGAAAGGTTTGTAGGAGAAACCTTTACTCTGGTTTCTCACCCTGTTTCCTAGTACCGGGTTGAAGTTCCTGCAATTTTCACTGTAAAACCGAGTTGGAGCTACTATATCCCCGTATATGTGTATGGTGTATGGTTTGCAACTGAAAAGAAAATTTGTGTTCCCAGCAAGTTATGTGAAATTTGGCTTCTCACACAATTATCTCTTGAATTGAGCATGTGGAGAGACGTTCATTCATCTAGCACAAAGTGAACGGTTTGCAGGAGAAACTATTACTCTGATTTCTCAGTCTGTTTCCTAGTGCCGGTTTGAAGTTACTGCCATTTTCAGTGTAAAACCGAGTTGGAGCTAGTAACTACCCATATATATGTATGGAGTGTAGTTAGCAAATGAAAAGTAACTTTGTGTTCCCAACAAGCTATGTGAAGGACGGCTTTCACACACACTTATCTCTCAGAACTGAGCATGTGGAGAGAAGTTCGTTCATCTAGCACAAAAGGAATATGTTGCAGGAGACACTTTTACTCTGGTTTCTCAGTCTTTTTCTTAGTACCGTTTTGAAGATCCTACATTTTTCACTTTAAAACCGAGTTGGAGCTAGTACATCCCCGTATGTATTTATGGAGTGTAGTTTGCAACTGAAAAGAAACTTTGTGTTCCCAACAAGCTATGTGAAATTCGGTTTTCAAACACACTTATCTCTGAGAACTGAGCATGTGGAGAGTCTATCGTTCATTTAGCACAAAAGGAACGGTTTGCAGGTGAAACTTTTACTCTGGTTTCTCAGTCTGTTTCCTAGTGCCGGTTTGAAGTTACTGAAGTTTTCAGTTTAAAATCGACTTGGAGCTAGTACTTCCCAATTTAAATGTATGGAGTGTAATTTGCAACTGAAAACAACTTTGTTTTCCCAACAATCTAGTTTTATGTCGGCTTCCACACACAATTATCTCTCAGATCTGAGCATGTGGAGAGTCGTTCGTTCATCTAGCACAAAGGGAACGGTTTGCAGGTGAAATTTTTACTCTGATTTCTCAGTCTTTTTCCTAGTACCGGTATGGAGAACCTACAGTTATCACATTAAAATCGATTTGGACCTAGTACCTCCCGATATAAATATATGGAGTGTAGTTTGCAACTGAGAACAAGCTTTGTGTTCCCAACAAGCTAGGTGAAATACGGCTTCCACACACACTTATCTCTCAGAACTGAACATATGGAGAGACGTTCGTTCATCAAGCAAAACGGGAACGGGTTGCAAGGGAAACATATAGTCTGGTTCCTCAGTCTGTTTCCTAGAGCCGAGTTGATGTTCTGGCAGTTTCCACTGTAAAACTGAGTTGGAGTTGTACCTCCAAATATATATGTATGGTGTATTTTTTGCCACTGAAAAGAAAATTTGTATTCCTAACAAGCTATGTGAAGTTCAGCTTCACGCACACTTACCTCTAGAAATGAGCATGTGGAGAGACGTTCATTCATGTACCACAAAGGGTGAGGTTTGCAATAGTAATTTTACTCTGGATTCTCAGACTTTTCCTAGTGCCTGTTTGACGTTCCTGCAGTTTTTACTGTAAAACAGATTTGGAGCTTTTACCTCCCCATATATATGTATGGAATTTAGTTTTCATCTGAAAAGAAATTTAGTGATCCCTGCAAGCTATGTGAAGGACGGCTTTCACACACACTTATCTCTCAGAACTGAGCATGTGGAGAGACGTTCGTTCATCTAGCACAAATGGAACGGTTTGCAGGAAAATCTATTACTCTGGTTTCTCATTCTGTTTCCTAGTGCCTGTTTGAAGTTACTGCATTTTTCAATGTAAAAAAGAGTTGGAGCTAGTAACACCCCATATATATGTATGGATTGTAATTTGCAACTGAAAAGAAATTTTGTTTTCACAACAAGCTATGTGAAGGATGGCTTTCACACACAATTATCTCTCAGATGTGAGTATGTGATGCTACGTTCGTACATGTAGCACTCAGAACGGTTGGCATGAGAAACTTTTAGTCTGGTTTCTCAGATTGTTTGCTAGTACCTGTTTGAACCCCTGCAGTTTTCACTCTAAAACAGAGATGGAGCTAGTACTTCCTGCATATATATGTTTGGAGTGTAGTTTGCAACTGAAAAGAAAGTTTATTTTCCCAAAAAGCTAGGTGAAGGTCGGCTTTCACTCACAATTATCTCTCAGACCTGAACATGTGGAGAGATATTCGTTCTTCTAGCACTAAAGGAACATTTTGCTGGAGACACTTTTACTCTGGTTTCTCAGTCTTTTTCCTAGTACCTGGTAGAAGACCCTACAGTTTTCACTTTAAATCCGAGTTGGAGCTAGTACATCCCCGTATATATGTATGGATATTAATTTGCAGCAGAAAAGAATCATTGTGTTCCCAACAAGCTATGTGAAGGAAGGCTTTCACACACAATTATCTCTCAGAACTGAGCATGGGGAGAGATATTCATTCATCTAGCGTAAAGTGAACTGGTTGCAGGAGAAAGTTTACTCTGGTTTCTCAGTCTGTTTCCTAGTGTCGGTAAGATGTTCTTCAAGTTTTCACTGTAGAACCGATTTGGAGTTAGTACATCCCCATATATATGTATGGAGTGTAGTTTGCAAGTGAAAAGAAACTTTGTGTTCCCAACAAGCTAGGTGATTACGGCTTTCACACACACTTATCTCTCAGAACTGAGCATGTCGAGAGACGTTCGTTCATCTAGCAAAAAGGGAACGGGTTGCAAGAGAAACATTTACTCTGGTTTCTCAGTCTCTTTCCTAGTGCCAAGTTGATGTTTTTGCAGTTTTCTCTTTAAACCCGAGTTGGAGCTATTACATCCCCTTATATATGTATGGAGTGTAGTTTGCAACTGAAAAGAAAATTTGTATTCCTAACATGCGTGGTGAAAGTCGGCTTCACCCACACTTATCTCTAGAACAGAGCATGTGGAGAGACGTTCATTCATCTAGCACAAAGGGAAATGTTTGCAGGAGAAACATTTAATCTGGATTCTCAGTCTGTTTCCTAGTACCAGTTTGAAGATCCTACTTTTTTCACTTTAAAACCGAGTTGGCGCTAGTACATACCCGTATATATGTATGGAGTGTATTTTGCAAGTGAAAAAAAATTTTGTGTTCCCAACAAGCAATGTGAAGTATAGCTTTTGCACACACTTATCTCTCAGAACTGAGAATGTGGAGAGACGTTCATTCATCTAGCACAAAGGGAACATTTTGCAGGAGAAACTTTTACTCTGGTTTCTCAGTCTGTTTCCTAGTACCGGTTTGAAGATCCTACAGTTATCATATTAAAACGGAGTAAGAGCTAGTACCTCCCAATATAAATGTATGGAGTGTATTTGGCAACTGAAAACAAACTTTGTGTTCCCAACAAGCTAGGTGAATTACGGCTTCCACACACACTTATCTCTCAGAACTGAGCATATGTAGAGATGTTCGTACATCTAACACAAAGGGAACGTGTTGCAAGTGAAACATTTATTCTGGATTCTCATTATGTTTCATAGCGCTGAGTTGATGTTCCTGCAGTTTTCACTGTAAAACCGATTTGGGGGTAGAAACTCCACATATATATGTATGGAGTGTAGTTTGCAATTGGAAAGAAAATTTGTATTCCTAACAAGCTATGTGAAGTTCGGGTTCACACACTTATCTCTAGAACTGAGCATGTGGGGAGAAGTTCATTCATCTAGCACAAATTGGACGGTTTGTAGGAGTAACTTTTACCCTGGATTCTCAGACTGTTCCTAGTGCCTTTTTGATGTTCATGCAGTTTTCTCCGTAAAACAGATTTGGAGCTTGTACCTCCCCATATATATGTATGGAATTTAGTTTGCAACTGAAAAGAAATTGTGTGATCCCAGCAAGCTATGTGCAGGACGGCATTCACAGATACTTATCTCTCAGAACTGAGCATTTGGGGAGACGGTCGTTCATCTAGCACAAAGGGAACGGTTTGCAGGAGAAACTATTACTCTGGTTTCTCAGTCTGTTTCCTAGTGCCAGTTTGAAGTTACTGCAATTTTCAGTGTAAACCCGAGTTGGATCTAGTAACTCCCCATATATATATATGGAGTGTAGTTTGCAACTGAAAAGAAAATTTGTGTTCCCACCAAGCTAGGTGAAGGACGGATTTCACACACACTTATCTCTGAAAACTGAGCATGTGGAGAGACTTTCGTATATGTAGCAGAAAAGGAACGGTTTGCAGGAGAAACTTTTAGTCTGGTTTCTTATTATGTTTCCTAGTGCCAGTTTGAAGATACTGCAGTTTCCACTTTAAAACCGATTTGGAGCTAGTACATCCCCGTATATATATGGAGTGTAGTTTGAAACTGAAAAGAAACTTTGTGTTCCAAACAAGTCTGTGTAGTACGGCTTTCACACACAGTTATCACTTCAGAACTGAACATGTGTAGAGACGTTCGTTCATCTAGCAGAAAATGAAAGGTTTGCAGGAGAAAATTTACTCTGGTTTCTCAGTCTGTTTCCTGGTAATGGTTAGAATTTCCTCCAGTTTTCACTGTAAAACCGATTTGGATCTAGTTCCTCCCCATATAAATGTATGGATTGTAATTTGCAATGAAAAAAAACTTTGTGTACCACACAAGCTATGTGAAGGACGGCTTCCACACACACTTATCTCTCAGAATTTATCATGTGGCGAGACGTTCTTTCGTCTAGCACAAAGGGAACTTGTTGCAGGAGAAACTTTTACTCTGTTTTCTCAGTCTTTTTCCTAGTACCTGTTTGAAGATCCTACAGATATCACATTAAAACTGAGTTGGAACTAGTACCTACCAATATAAATGTATGGAGTGTAGTTTGCTACTGAAAACAAACTTTCTGTTCCCAACAAGCTAGGTGAATGACGGCTTCCACACACAATTGTCTCTCAGAATTGAGCATGTGGAGAGACGTTCGTTCATCTAGCACAAATGGAACGCGTAGCAGGAGAAACTTTTACAATGGTTTCTCAGTCTGTTTCCTTGTTACGGTTTGAATTTCTTGCAGTTTTCACTGTAAAATGGTTTTGGAGCTTGTACCTCCCCGTATATATGTATGGAGTGTAGTTTGAAACTGAAAAGAATTTTTGTGTTCCCAACAAGCTAGTTGAAAGGCGGCTTAACACACACTTATCTCTCAGAAATGAGCATATGGAGAGACTTTCATTCATCTAGCACAAAGGGAACGGGTTGCTATAGAAACATATAGTCTGGTTTCTCTGTCTGTTTGATAGTGCCGAGTTGATGTTCCTGTAATTTTCACTGTAAAACCGAGCTGGAGGTAGAAACTCCCCATATATATGTATGGAGTGTAGTTTGCAACTTAAAAGAAATTTTGTGATCCCAGCAAGCTATGTGAAGTACGGCTTTCAGACACACTTATCTCTCAGAACTGAGCATGTGTAGAGACGTTCGTTCATGTAACAAAAATTGAACGTTTTGCAGGGAAAGTTTACTCTGGTTTCTCAGTCTGTTTCCTGGTTACGGTTAGAAGTTCCTCCAGTTTTCACTGTAAATCTGAGTTGGAGTTGTACCTCCAAATATACATTTATGGAGTGTAGTTTGCCACTGAAAAGAAAATTTGTATTCCTAACAAGCTATGTGAAGTTCAGATTCACACACACTTATCTCTAGAAATGAGCATGTGGAGAGACGTTCATTCATCTACCACAAAGGGTAAGGTTTGCAAGAGTAATTTTTACTCTGGAATCTCTGACTGTTCCTAGTGCCTGTTAGATATTCCTGCAGTTTTCACTGTAAAACCGGTTTGGAGCATTTAGCTCCCCGTATATCTGTATGGAATTAGTTTGCAAATGAAAAGAAATTTTGTGATCCCAGCAAGCTATGTGAAGGACGGCTTTCACACACACTTATCTCTCAGAACTGAGCATGTGGAGAGACGTTCGTTCATCTAGCACAAATGGAACAGTTTGCAGTAAAATGTATTACTCTGGTTTCTCAGTCTGTTTCCTAGTGCCGGTTTGAAGTTGCTGCATTTTTCAGTGTAAAACCGAGCTGGAGGTAGAAACTCCTCATATAAATGTATGGAGTGTAGTTTGCAACTGAAAAGAAATTTTGTTTTCCCAACAAGCTATGTGAAGGACGGCTTTCACACACAATTATCTCTCAGATCTGAGTATGTGATGCTACGTTCGTACATGTAGCACAAAGAACGTGTGGCATGAGAAACTTATAGACTGGTTTATCAGAATGTTTCCTAGGGCCTGAATGTACCCCTGCAGTTTTCACTCTAAAACTGAGATGGACCTAGTAGTTCCTGCATATATATGTATGGAGTGTAGTTTGCAACTGAAAAGAAAATTTGTGTTCCCAAAAAGCTAGGTGAAGGTCGGCTTTCACACACACTTATCTCTCAGACCTGAGCATGTGGAGAGATATTCGTTCTTCTAGCACAAAAGGAACATTTTCCTGGAGACAATTTTACTCTGGTTTCTCAGTCTTTTTCCTAGTACCTGTTTGAAGATCCTACAGTTTTCACTTTAAATCCGAGTTTGAGCTAGTACATCCCCGTATATATGTATGGATTATAGTTTGCAGCAGAAAAGAAACATTGTGTTCCCAACAAGCTATGTGAAGGAAGGCTTTCACACACAATTATCTCTCAGAACTGAGCATGGGGAGAGACATTCATTCATCTAGCGCAAAGTGAACTGGTTGCAGGAGAAAATTTACTCTGGTTTCTCAGTCTGTTTCCTAGTGCCAAGTTGATGTTTTTGCAGTTTTCACTGTAAACCCGAGTTGGAGCTATTACCTCACCATATATATGTATGGAGTGTTGTTTGCAACTGAAAAGAAAATTTGTATTCCTAACAAGCGAGGTGAAGTTCGGCTTCACACACTCTTGTCTGTACAACAGAGCATGTGGAGAGACGTTCATTCATCTAGCACAAAGGGAAATGTTTGCAGGAGAAACATTTAATCTGGATTCTCAGTCTGTTTCCTAGTACCGGTTTGAAGATCCTCTTTTTTTCACTTTAAAACCGAGTTGGATCTAGTGCATCCCCGTATATATATATGGAGTGTAGTTTGCAAGTGAAAAAATTTTTTTGTTCCCAACAAGCAATGTGAAGTACGGCTTTTGCACACAATTATCTCTCAGAACAGAGCATATATAGAGACTTTCGTTCATCTAGCACAAAGGGTAATTTTTGCAGAAGTAATTTTTACTCTGGATTCTCTGACAGTTCCTAGTGCCTGTTTGATGTTCCTGCAGTTTTCAATGTAAAACAGATTTGGAGCTTTTACCTCCCCATATATATGTATGGAAATTAGTTTGCAACTGAAAAGAAATTTTGTGATCCCAGCAAGCTATCTGAAGGACGGCTTTCACACACACTTATCTCTCAGAACTGAGCATGTTGAGAGACGTTCATTCATCAAGCACAAAGGGAACGGTTTGCAGGAGAAACTATTACTCTAGTTTCTCTGTCTGTTTCCTAGTGCCGGTTTGAAGTTACTGAAGTTTTTAGTGTAAAATCGAGTTGGAGCTAGTACCTCCCCATATATATGTATGGAGTGTAGTTTGCAACTGAAAAGTAATTTTGTGTTCCCTACAAGCTATGTGAAGGACGGCTTCCACACACACTTATCTCTCAGAACTGAGCATGTGGAGAGACGTTCGTTCATCTAGCACAATTGGAACGTGATATTGGAGAAATTAATCGTCTGCTTTCTCAGTCTGTTTCCTAGCGCTGGTTTAAACCCCTGCAGTGTACACTCTAAAACAGAGATTGAGCTAGTACTTCCTACATATAGATGTATGGAGTGTAGTTTGCAAATGAAAAGTAATTTTGTGTTCCCTACAAGCTATGTGAAGGACAGCTTTCACACACACATATCTCTCAGACCTGAGCATGTGGAGAGATATTCGTTCATCTAGCACAAAAGGAATATATTTAAGGAGACACTTATACTCTGGTTTCTCAGTCTTTTTCCTAGTACCTGTTTGAATATCCTACATTTTTCATTTTAAAACCGAGTTGGAGTTAGTACATCCCTGCATATATGTATGGATATTAGTTTGCAGCTGAAATGAAACCTTGTGTTCCCTACAAGCTATGAGAAGTACGGCTTTCACACACAATTATCTCTCAAAACTGAGCATGTGTAGAGACATTGTTTCATCTAGCACAAAGTGAACTGTTTGCAGGGAAAAGTTTACTCTAGTTTCTAAGTGTGTTTCCTAGTGTCGGTAAGATGTTCCTCCAGTTTTCACTGTAGAACCGATTTTGATCTAGTACATCCCCATATATATTTATGGAATGTAGTTTGCTACTGAAAAGAAACTTTGTGTTCCCAAAAAGCTAGGTGAAGGACGGCTTTCACACACACTTATCTCTCAGAAATGAGCATGTGGAGAAACGTTCGTTCATCTAGCACTAAATGAAAGGGTTGCAGGAGAATGTTTACTCTTGTTTCTCAGTCTGTTTCCTGGTAACGATTAGAATTTCCTCCAGTTTTCACTATAAACCAGATTGGGAGCTAGTAACTCCCCATATAATTATATGGAGTGTAGTTTGCAACTGAAAAGAAACTTTGTGTTCCCAACAAGTTATGTGAAGGACGGCTTTCACACACATATTTCTCTCAGACCTGAGCATGTGGAGAGATATTCATTCAGCTAGCAGAAAAGGAATATTTTGCAGGAGACACTTTAACTCTGCTTTCTCAGTCTTTTTCCTAGTAAAGGTTTGAAAATCCTACATTTTTCATTTTAAAACCGAGTTGGAGCTAGTACATTCCAGTATATATGTATGGATTTTAGTTTTCAACTGAAAAGTATCTTTGTGTTCCCAACAAGCTACGTGAAGAACGGCTTTCACACACAATTATCTCTCAGAACTGAGCATGTGGAGAGACATTCTTTCATCTAGCACAAAGTGAAATATTTGTAGGAGAAATTTTACTCTGGTTTCTCAGTCTGTTACCTAGTGTCGGTAAGAAGTTCCTCCAGTTTTCACTGTAGAACCGATTTGGATCTAGTTCGTCCCCATATATTTGTATGGAGTGCAGTTTGCTACTGAAAAGAAACTTTGTATTTCCAACAAGCTAGTTGAAGCACGGCTTTCATACACACTTATCTCTCAGAACTGAGGATGTGGAGAGACTTTCATTCATCTAGCACAAATGGAACGGTTTGCAGGAGAAATTTTTACTCTGGATTCTCATTCTGTTTCATAGTGCCTGTTTTATGTTCCTACAGTTTTCACAGTAAAAACGATTTGGATCTTTTACCTCCCCTTATATATGTATTTAGTGTAGTTGGCCACTGAAAAGGAATTTTGTGTTCCCAACAAGCTATGAGAAGGATGGCTTTCACACACAATTTTCTCTCAGAAATGAGCATGTGGAGAAACATTCGTTCATCTAGCACAAAGGGAACGGGTTGCAGGATAAACTTTTACTGTGGTTTCTCATCCTGTTTCCTAGTACCGGGTTGAAATTCCAGCAATTTTCACTATAAAACCGAGTTGGAGCTTGTACCACCCCATATATTTGTATGGTGTATAGTTTGCAACGAAAAGAAAATTTGTGTTCCCAACAAGTTAAGTGAACTTTGGCTTCACACAAACTTATCTCTAGAATTGAGCATGTGGAGAGAAATTCATTCATCTAGCACAAAGGGAACGGTTTGCAGGAGAAACTATTACTCTGGTTTCTAAGTCTGTTTCCTAGTGCCGTTTAGAGGTTACTGCAGTTTTCAGTGTAAAATCGACTTGGAGCTAGTAACTCCCCATATAGGTGTATGGAGTGTAGTTTGCAACTGAAAAGACTCTTTGTGTTCCCAACAAGCTAGTTGAAGGAAGGATTTCACACACACATATCTCTCAGAACTGAGCATGTGGAGAGACATTCGTTCATCTAGCACAAAGGAACATGTTGCAGGAGAAACTTTTACTCAGATTTCTCATTCTTTTTCCTAGTACTAGTTTGAAGATCCTACAGATATCACATTAAAACGGAGTTGGAACTAGTACCTACCAATATAAATGTATGGAGTGTAGTTTGCAACTGAAAACAAACTTTGTGTTCCCAACAAGCTAGGTGAATGACGGCTACCACACACAATTGTCTCTCAGAACTGAGCATGTGGAGAAACATTCGTTCATCTTGCAGAAATGGAACGGGTAGCAGGAGAAACTTTTACAATGGTTTCTCAGTCTGTTTCCTTGTTCCGGTTTGAATTTCTTGCAGTTTTCACTGTAAAGTGGTTTTGGAGCTTGAAATTCCCCGTATATATGTATGGAGAGTAGTTTGAAACTGAAAAGAGTTTTTGTGTTCCCAAAAAGCTAGTTGAAAGACGGCTTTAACACACACTTATCTCTCAGAACTGAGCATATGGAGAGACGTTCGTTCATCTAGCACAAAGGGAACGGGTTGCAAGAGAAACATATACTCTGGTTTCTCAGACTGTTTGCTAGTGCCGAGATGATCTTCCTGTAGTTTTCACTGTAAAACCGAGCTGGAGGTAGAAACTCCCCATATATATGTATGGAGTGTTGTTTGCAACTGAAAAGAAATTTTGTGATCCCAGCAAGCTATGTGAAGGACGGCTTTAAGACACACTTATCTCTCAGAACAGAGCATGTGGAGAGATGTTTGTTCCTCTAGCACAAATCAAACGGGATTTAGGAGAAATTATTTGTCTGCTTTCTCAGTCTGTTTCTTAGTGCCAGTTAGAACTCCCTGCAGTTTTCACACTAAAACGGAGATGGACATAGTACTTCCTACATATATATGTATGGAGTGTAGTTTGCAACTGAAAAGAAACTTTGTTTTCCCAACAAGCTAGGTGAAGGACGGCTTTCACACACACATATCTCTCAGACGTGAGCATGTGGAGAGATATTCGTTCATCTAGCACAAAAGGAATATGTTTCAGGAGACACTTTTACTCTGGTTTCTCAGGCTTTTTCCTAGTACCTGTTTGAAGATCCTACAGTTTTCATTTTAAAACCGAGTTGGTACTAGTACATCCCCGTATATATGTATGGATTTTAGTTTGCAGCTGAAAAGTAACTTTGTGTTCCCAACAAGTTATGTGAAGGACGGCTTACACACACAAATATCTCTCAGACCTGAGCATGTGGAGAGACATTCTTTCATCTAGCACAAAGTGAACTGTTTGCAGGAGAAAGTTTACTCTGGTTTCTAAGTCTGTTTCCTAGTGTCGGTAAGAAGTTCCTCCAGTTTTCACTGTAGAACCGATTTGGAGCTAGTACATCCCCATATATATGTATGGATTGTAGTTTGCTACAGAAAAGAAACTTTGTGTTTCCAACAAGCTAGGTGAAGGACGGCTTTCACACACAATTATCTCTCAGAATTGAGCATGAGGAGAGACGTTCGTTCATCTATCACAAGGGGAACGGGTTGCAAGAGAAACATTTAATCTGGTTTCTAGTCTCTTTCCTAGTGCCAAGTTGATGTTTTTGCAGTTTTCACTGTAAACCCGAGTTGGAGCTATTTCCTCCCCATATATCTGTATGGACTGTAGATTGCAACTGAAAAGAAAATTTGTATTCCTAACATGCAAAGAGAATTTCGGCTTCACACACACTTATCTCTAGAACAGAGCATTTGGAGGGACGTTCATTCATCTAGCACAAAGGTAAATGGTGCAGGAGAAACATTTACTCTGGATTCTCAGTCTGTTACCTAGTACCGGTTTGATGATCCTACAGTTTTCACTTTAAAACCGATTTTGGGCTAGTACATACCCGTATATATGTATGGAGTGTAGTTTGTAAGTGAAAGGAAGTTTTGTGTTCCCAACTTGCTAGGTGAAGGACGGCTTTCACACACACTTATCTCTCAGGACTGAGCATGTGGAGAGACGTTCGTTCATCTAGCACAAAGTGAAAGGGTTGCAGGAAAAATTTACTCTGGTTTCTCAGTCTTTTCCCTGGTAACGGTTAGAATTTCCTCCAGTTTTCACTATAAACCCGATTGGGAGCTAGTAACTCCCCATATAAGTATATGGAGTGTAGTTAGAAACTGAAAAGAAACTTTCTGTTCCCAACAAGTTAGGTGAAGTGTGGCATTCACACATACTTATTTCTAGACCTGAGCATGTGGGGAGACGTACATTCATCTTCCACAAAGGGTAAGGTTTGGAGGAGCAAAGTTTATTCTTGGTTCTCAGTCTGTTTCCTAGTACCGGTTTGACTTTCTTGCAGTTTTCACTGTAAAATGGTGTTGGAGCTTCTACCTCCCCGTATAGATGTATGGAGAGTAGTTTGAAACTGAAAAGAATTTTTGTGTTCCCAACAAGATAGTTGAAATATGGCTTTAACACACACTTATCTCTCAGAACTGAGCATATGGAGAGACGTTCGTTCATCTAGCACAAATGGAACGGGTTGCAAAGAAACATATAGTCTAATTTCTCTGTCTGTTTCCTACTGCCGAGTTGATATTCCTGTAGTTTTCACTGTAAAACCGAGCTGGATTTAGTACCGCCCCATATATATGTATGGAGTGTTGTTTGCAACTGAAAAGAAAATTTGTATTCCTAACAAGCTATGTGAAGTTCAGCTTCACACACACTTATCTCCAGACCTGAGCATATGGAGAGACGTTCATTCATCTTGCACAAAGGGTAAGGTTTGCAGTAGTAAGTTTTACTCTGGATTCTCAGACTTTTATTAGTGCATGTTTGATGTACCTGCAGTTTTCACTGTATAACAGATTTGGAGCTTTTACCTCCCCATATATATGTATGGAATTTAGTTTGCAACTGAAAAGAAATTTTGTGATCCCTGCAAGCTATGTGAAGGACGGCTTTCACACACACCTGTCTCTCAGAACTGAGCATGTGGAGAGATATTCGTTCATCTAGCACAAAGGGAACGGTTTGCAGGAGAAACTATTACTCTGTTTCTCAGTCTGTTTCCTAGTGCCGGTTTCAATTTACTGCATTTTTCAGTGTAAAACCGATTTGGAGCTAGTAACTACCAATATATATGTATGGAGAGTAGTTTGCAAATGAAAAGAATTTTTTCGTTTCCAACAAGCTATGTGAAGGACGGCATTCACACACACTTATCTCTCAGAATTGAGCATGTGGAGAGAAGTTCGTACATGTAGCACAAAGGGAACGTGTTGCATTAGAAAGTTTTAGTCTGGTTTCTCAGTATGTTTCCTAGTGCCGGTTTGAAGATACTTCAGTTTTCACTTTAAAACAGATTTGGAGTTAGTACAACCCCGTATAAATTTATGGAGTGTAGTTTGCAACTGAAAAGTATTTTTGTGTTCCCAACAAACTAGGTGAAGGACGGCTTTCACACACTCTTATCTCTCAGAACGGAGCATGTGGAGAGACGTTCTTTCATCTAGCACAAAGTGAACGGATTGCAGTAGAAAGTTTACTCTGATTTCTCAGTCTGTTTCCTATTGTGGTTAGAATTTCCTCTAGTTTTCTCTGTAAAACCGATTTCTAGCTAGTACCTCCCCATATATATGTATGGAGTGTAGTTTACAATTGGAAACTAACTTTGTGTTCCCAACAAGTTTTGTAAAGTACGGCTTCCACAAATATATTTCTCTCAGAACTGCGCATGTGGAGAGACGTTCGTTCATCTAGCACAAAGTGAACGTTTTGCAGGAGAAATTTTCCTCTGGTTTCTCAGTCTGTTTCCTAGTGTCGGTAAGAAGTTCCTCCAATTTTCACTGTAGAACACATTTGGAGCTAGTACATCCCCATATATTTGTATGGATTGTCGTTTTCCACTGAAAAGAAATTTTGTGTTCCCAACAAGTTATGTGAAGGATGGCTTTCACACACACTTGTCTCAGAACTGAGCATGTGGCATGACGTTCATTCATGTAGCACAGAGGGAACGGTTTGCAGGAGAAACTTTTTGTCTGGTTTCTCAGTCTGTTTCCTAGTGTCGGTTTGATAATCCTGCAGTGTTCACTTTAAACCCGATTTGGAGCTAGTACATCCCGTATATATGTATGGAGTGTAGTTTGCAACTGAAAAGAAACTTTGTGTTCCCAACAAGCTTGGTGAAGTTCGGCTTTCACACACACATATCTGTCAGAACTGAGCATGTAGAGAGACGTTCGTTCATCTAGCAATAATGGTACGGTTTGCAGGAGAAATTTTTTCTCTGGATTCTCAGTCTGTTTCCTAGTGCCGGATTGTGGTTACTGCAGTTTTTACTGTAAAACAGATTTGGAGCTTGTGCCTCCCCATATATACTTATGGAGTGTAGTTTGCCACTGAAATGAAACTTTGTGTTCCCAACAAGCTATGTGAATGACGGCTTTCACAGACACTTATCTCTCAGAACTGAGCATGTGGAGAGACTTTCGTTCATCTAGCACAAAAGGAACGGGTTGCAAGAGAAACTTTTACTCTGATTTCTTAGTATATTTCCTAGTACTGGTTTGAAGATATTGCAGTTTTCACTTTAAGACCGAGTTGGATCTAGTACATCCCTGTATATATATTTATGGAGTGTAGTTGGCAAGTGAAAAGAAATTCTGTGTTCCCAACAAGCTATGTGAAGGACGGCTTTCACACACACCTGTCTCTCAGAACTGAGCATGTGGAGAGACATTCTTTCATCAAGCACAAAGTGAAGTATTTGTGGAGAAATTTTACTCTGGTTTCTCAGTCTGTTTCCTAGTGTCGGTAAGAAGTTCCTCCAGTTTTCACTGTAGAACCGATTTGGAGCTAGTACATCCCCATATATTTGAATTTAGTGTAGTTTGCTACTGAAAAGAAACTTGTGTTTGTAACAAGCTAGTTGAAGGACGGCTTTCATACACACTTAACTCTCAGAACTGAGGATGTGGAGAGACGTTCATTCATCTAGCACAAAGGGAACGGTTTGCAGGAGAAATTTTTACTCTGGATTCTCATTCTGTTTCCTAGTGCCTGTTTTATGTTCCTGCATTTTTCACAGTAAAAATGATTTGGAGCTTGTACCTCCCCATATATATATATGGAGTGTAGTTTGCCACTGAAAAGAAATTTTGTGTTCCCAACAAGTTATATGAAGGACGTCTTTCACACACAATTATCTCTCAGAACTGAGCATGTGGCGAGACGTTCGTTCATGTAGCACATAGGGAACGGTTTGCAGGAGAAACTTTTAGTCTGGTTTCTCAGTCTGTTTCCTAGTGTCGGTTAGAAGATCCTGCAGTTTTCACTTTAAACCCGATTTGGAACCAATACATCCCCGTAAATATGTAAAGATTGTAGTTTGCAACTGAAAAGAAACTTTGTGTTCCCAACAAGCTTGGTGAAGGACGGCTTTCACACACACTTATCTCTCAGAACTGAGCATGTGGAGATACTTTCGTTCATCTAGCACAAAGGGAACGGGTTGCAGGGGAAACTTACTCTAGTTTCTTAGTATGTTTCCTAGTACCGGTTTGAAGATACTGCTTTTTTCACTTTAAAACCGAGTTGGAGCTAGTACATCCCTGTATATATATTTATGGCGTGTAGTTGGCAAGTGAAAAGTAATTCTGTCTTCCCAACTAGCTATGTGAAAGACGGCTTTCACACACAATTATCTCTCAAAAATGAGCATGTGGAGAAACGTTCGTTCATCAAGCACAAAGGGAATGGTTAGCAAGAGAAACATATAGTCTGTTTTCTCAGTCTGTTGCTAGTGCCGAGTTGATGTTACTGCAGTTTTCACTGTAAAACCGAGCTGGAGGTAGAACCTCCCCATATATATCTATGGAGTGTAGTTTGCCACTGAAAAGAAAATTTGTATTCCTAACATGCTATGTGAAGTTCAGCTTCACACACACTTATCTCTAGAAATGAGCATGTGGAGAGACCTACATTCGTCTAGCACAAAGGGTAAGTTTTGCAGGAGTAATTTTTACTCTGGATTCTCTGACTGTTCCTAGTGCCTGTTTGATGTTCCGGCAGTTTTCAGTGTAAAACCGAGTTGGAGCTAGTAACTCCCCATATATATGTATGGAGTGTAGTTTGCATCTGAAAAGTAATTTTGTGTTTCCTACAAGCTATTGGAAGGACGGCTTCCACACACACTTATCTCTCAGAACTGAGCATGTGGAGAGACGTTCGTTCATCTAGCACAAATGGAACGGGATATTGGAGAAATTAATTGTCTGCTTTCTCAGTCTGTTTCCTAGTGCCGATTTGAACACCTGCAGTGTTCACTCTAAAACAGAGATGGAGCTAGTACTTCCTATATATATATGTATGGAGTGTAGTTTGCAACTGAAAAGAAACTTTGTGTTCCCAACAAGCTATGTGAAGGACGGCATTCACACATACATATCTCTCAGACCTGAGCATGTGGAGAGATATTCGTTCATCTAGCACAAAATGAATATGTTTCAGGAGACACTTTTACTCTGGTTTCTCAGTCTTTTTCCTATTACCTGTTTGAAGATCCTACAGTTTTCATTTTAAAACCTAGTTGGAAGTAGTACATCCCCGAATATATGTATGGATTTTAGTTTGCAGCTGAAAAGAAACTTGGTGTTCCCAACAAGCTATGTGATGTACAGCTTTCACACACAATTATCTCTCAGAACTGAGCATGTGGAGAGACGTTCTTTCATCTAGCACAAATGGAACGTGTTGCAATAGAAACATACAGTCTGATTTCTCTGTCTGTTTCCTAGTGCCGAGTTGATGTTCCTGTAATTTTCACTGTAAAACCGAGCTAGAGATAGAACCTCCCCATATATATGTATGGAGTGTTGTTTGCAACTGAATAGAAAATTTGTATTCCTAATAAGCTATGTGAAGTTCAGCTTCACACACACTTATCTCTAGACCTGAGCATGTGGAGAGACGTTCATTCACCTTGCACAAAGTGTAAGGTTTGCAGTAGTAAGTTTTACTCTGGATTCTCAGACTTTTATTAATGCATGTTAGATGTTCCTGCAGTTTTCACTGTAAAACCGATTTGGAGCTTTACCTCCCCATATATATGTATGGAATTTAGTTTGCAACTGAAAAGAAATTTTGTGATCCCAGCAAGGTATGTGAAGGACGACTTTCAAACCCATTAATCTCTCAGAACTGAGCATGTGGAGAGACGTTCGTTCATCTAGCACAAATGGAATGGGAAATTGGAGATATTAATTGTCTGCTTTCTCAGTCTGTTTCCTAGTGCCAATTTGAACCCCTGCTGTGTTCACTCTAAAACAGAGATGGAGCTATTACTTCCTACATATATATGTATGGAGTGTAGTTTGCAACTGAAAAGAAACTTTGTGTTACCAACAAGATAGGTGAAGTACGGCTTACACGTACTTATCACTCAGAAATGAGCATGTGGAGAGACGTTCGTTTATCTAGCACAATGGGAACGGATTGCAGGAAAATAATTTAGTATGGTTTCTCAGTCTGTTTGCTAGTTTCGGATTGAAGTTCCGGAAGTTTTCACTGTAACACCGCGTTGGAGCTAGTACAGCCCAGTATATATGTATGGAATTTAGTTTGCAAATTAATAGAAACTTTGTGTTCCCAACAAGCTAGGTGAAGTACGGGTTTCAAACACACTTATCTCTCAGAACTGAGTAAGCAGTGAGACGTTTGTTCATCTAGCATAAAGGGAACGGATTGCAGGAGAAACTTTTACTGTGGTTTCTCAGTTTGTTTCCAAGTGTCGTTTTGAATTTCCTACAGTTTTCCCTGTAATACAGAGCTGTAGCTAGTACTGCCCAATATATATGTATGGATAGCAGTTTGCAAATAAAAAGAAACTTTGTGTTCCCAACAAGATAGGTGAATTACGGCTTTCAAACTCACTTATCTTTCAGAACTGAGCATGCGGAGAGACTTTCGTTCACCAAGCACAAATGGAACGGATTGCTGGAGAAACTATTACTCTGGTTTCTCAGTGTGTTTCCTAGTGCCGGTTTGAATTTCATGCAATTTTCACACTAGAAACGAGTTTGAGCTAATACTTCCCCCTATATATATATGGAGTGTAATTTGCAACTGAAAAGAATCTTTGTGTTTCCAACAAGCTATTTGATGGATGGCTTTCACACACACTTATATCTCAGAAGTGAGCATGTGGAGAGACGTTCGTTCATCTAGCACAAATGGAAGGGTTGCAGTGGAAAATTTACTCTGGTTTCTCAGTCTTTTTCCTAGTGCCGGTTTGAAGTTCTTACAGTTTCCACTGTATAACCGTGTTGGAGAATGTACCACCCCATATATATGTATGGAATATAGTTTGCTACTGAAATAAATTTTATGTTCCCAACAAGCTAGTTGAAGGACGGCATTCACACACACATATGTCTCAGAACTGAGCAATGTGGAGGGACGTTCCTTCACCTAGCACAAAGGGAACGGTTTGCAGGAGAAACATTTAGTCTGGATTCTCAGTCTGTTTCCTAGTGCCGGTTGGAATTTCCTGCAGTTTTCACTGTAAAACCGAATTGGAGCTAGTACCTTCCCATATATATACGTGGAATGAATTACACAACTCTAAAGAAACATTGTGTTCCCAACAAGGTATTTGAAGGACGGCTTTCACACTCATTTATCTCTCATAAATGAGCATGCAGAGAGACGTTTATTTATCTAGGACAAATGGAACGGGATGCAGGTGAAACTATTACAATTGTTTCTCAGTCTGTTCCTTAGTGCCGGTTTCAAGCTCCTGCAGTTTTCACTGTAAAACCGAGTAGGAGCTAGTACCTCCCCTTATATACGTAGAGAGTGTAGTTTGCAACTGAAAACAAATTTTGTGTTCTCAACAAGCTAGGTGAAGTACGGATTTCATACACACTTTTCTCTTAGAACTGAGCATGTGGAGAGACGTTCATTCATCTAGAAGAAAGGGATCGGGTTGCAGGAGAAACTTTTAGTCTGGTTTCTCAGTCTGTTTCCTACTGCCGGTTTGAAGTTCCTGCAGTTTTCACTGCAAAACAGAGTTGGAGCTTGTACTTTCCGAATATATATATGGATTGTAGTTTGCAACTGAAAATAAACTTTGTGTTCCCAAGTAGCTAGTTGAAGGACGGCTTTTACACTCACTTATCTCTCAGAACTGAGCTTTTGGAGAGACGTTCGTTCATCTAAAACAAAGGGAAGTTTTGCAGGGGAAACTTTTACTCAGGTTTCTCAGTTTTTTTCCTAGTGCCGGTTTGAATTTCCTGCAGTTTTCACTGTGAAAGCGAGTTGGATCTAGTACCTGCCCATATATATTTATGGAATGTAGTTAGCTACTGAAAAGAAAGTTTGTGTTCCCAACAAGCTAGGTGAAGTACGGCTTTCACACATACTTTTCAGTCAGAACTGAGCATGTGGAGAGACCTTCGTTCATCTAGCACAATGGGAACTTTTGGCAGAAGAAAATTTATTCTGGTTTCTCAGTCTGTTTCCTAGTGCAGGTTTGAATTTCCTGAAGTTTTCACTGAAATAACTCTTTGGAGCTAGTACCGCCCAATAAATATATATGGAGTGTAGATTGCAAATGCAAAGAAACTTTGTGTTCCCAACAAGTTATGTGAAGTACGGCTTTGAAACACAAATATCTCTCAGAACTGAGCATGCGGAGAGACTTTCGTTCATTTAGCACATGGAGAACGGGTTGATGGAGAAATTGTACTCTGCTTTCTCAGTCCATTTCCTAGTGCAAGTTTGAAGTTAATGCAGTTTTCACTGTAAAACCGAGTTGGAACTAGTACCTACCCATATATATGTATGGAGTGTAGTGCGCAACTGAAAAGAAAATTTGTGTTCCCAACAAGCTAGGTGAAGTACGGCTTACACATACTTATCACTCAGAACTGAGCATGTGGAGAGACGTTTATTCATCTAGCACAATGGGAACGGATTGCAGGAGAATAAATTAGATTGGATTATCAGTCTGTTTCCTAGTGCCGGATTGAAGTTCCTGAAGTTTTCACTGTAACACCGAGTTGGAGCTAGTACCACCCAATATATATGTATGAAGTTAAGTTTGCAAATGAAAAGAAACTTTGCGTTCCCAAGAAGCTAGGTGAAGTCCAGGTTTGAAACACACTTCTCTCTCAGAACTGAGTATGCAGGGAGAACTTCGTTCATCTAGCAAAAAGGGAACGGATTGCAGGAGAAACTTTTACTGTGGTTTCTCAGTTTGTTTCCAAGTGTCGTTTTGAATTTCCTACAGTTTTCCCTGTAATACAGAGTTGTAGCTGGTACAGCCCAATATAAATGTATGGATTGTAGTTTGCAAATAGAAAGAAACATTGTGTTCCAAAAAAGATAGGTGAAGTACGGCTTTCAAACACACTTATCTCTCAGAACTGAGCATGCGGAGAGACTTTCGTTCACCTAGCACAAATGGAACTGATTGCAGGAGAAACTTTTACTCTGGTTTCTCAGTGTGTTTCCTAGTGCCGGTTTGAAATTCATGCAGTTTTCACAGTAGAAACGAGTTTGAGCTAGTACCTCCCCATATATATATATGGAGTGTAGTTTGCAACTTAAAAGGATCTTTGTGTTTCCAACAAGCTATTTGATGGATGGCTTTCACACACACTTATATCTCAGAAGTGAGCATGTGGAGAGACGTTCGTTCATCTAGCACAAATGGAAGGGTTGCAGGGGAAAATTTACTCTTGATTCTCAATCTGTTCCCTAGTGCCAGTTTGAAGTTCTTGCAGTTTTCACTCTATAACCGTGTTGGAGCTTGTACCACCCCATATATATGTATGGAATGTAGTTGGCTACTGAAATAAACTTTGTGTTCCCAACAAGCTAGTTGAAGGACGGCTTTCACACACAGTTTTCTCTCAGAACTGAGCAATTGGAGAGCTGTTCCTCCATCTAGCAAAAAGGGAACGTGTTGTAGGAGAAACTATTAGTCTGGTATCTCAGTCTGTTTCCTAGTGCCGGTTTGAAGTTCCTGCAGTTTTCACTGTAAAACCGAGTTGGAGCCACTACCTCCCCATATATATATATGGAGTGTAGTTTGCAACTGAAAACAAACTTTGTGTTCTCAACAAGATAGGTGAAGTACGGATTTCAAACACAATTTCCTCTTAGAACTGAGCATGTGGAGAGACGTTCGTTCATCTAGAAGAAAGGGATCGGGTTGCAGGAGACACTTTTAGTCTGGTGTCTCAGTCTGTTTCCTAGTGCCGGTTTGAAGTTCCTGCAGTTTTCACTGTAAAACCGATTTGGAGCCACTACCTCCCCATATATATATATGGAGTGTAGTTTGCAACTGAAAACAAACTTTGTGTTCTCAACAAGATAGGTAAAGCACGGCATACAAACACACATATATCTTAGAACTGAGCATGTAGAGAAACTTTCGTTCATCTGGCAGAAAGTTAAAGGGTTGCAAAGAAACTTTAGTCTGGTTTCTCAATCTGTTTTCTAGTGCCGGTTTGAATTTCCTGCAGTTTTCACTGTAAAACCGAGTTGGAGCTAGTACCTTCCCATATATATATGTGGAATGAATTACGCAAATCTAAAGAAAATTTGTGTTCCCAACAAGCTAGTTGAAGGACGGCTTTCACACACATTTATCTCTCATAAATGAGCATGCGGAGAGACGTTTGTTTATCTAGGACAGAGGGAACGGTATGCAGGGGAAACTATTACTCTTGTTTCTCATTCTGTTTCTTAGTGCAGGTTTTAAGCTCCTGCAGTTTTCACTGTAAAACTGAGGAGGAGCTAGTACCTCCCCATAAATATGTATAGAGTGTAGTATGCAACTGAAAAGAAATTTTGTGTAGTCAGCAAGCTAGGTGAAGTACGGATTTCAAACACAATTTCCTCTTAGAACTGAGCATGTGGAGAGACGTTCGTTCATCTAGAAGAAAGGGATCGGCTTGCAGGAGACACTTTTAGTCTGGTGTCTCAGTCTGTTTCCTAGTGCCTGTTTGAAGTTCCTGCAGTTTTCACTGCAAAACAGAGTTGGAGCTTGTACTTTCCGAATATATATATGGAGTGTAGTTTGCAACTGAAAATAAACTTTGTGTTTCCAACAAGATATTTGATGGATGGCTTTCACACACTTATATCTCAGAAGTGAGCATGTGGAGAGACGTTCGTTCATCTAGCACAAATGGAAGGGTTGCAGGGGAAAATTTACTCTAGATTCTTAATCTGATTCCTAGTGTCAGTTTGAATTTCTTGCAGTTTTCACTGTATAACAGTGTTAGGGCTTGTACCTCCCCATATATATGTATGGAGTATTGTTTGCAACTGAAAAGAAATTTTGTGCCCCCAACAAACTAGGTGAAGGGCGGCATTCACACACACTTATCTTTGAGAACTGAGCATGTGGAGAGATGTTCCTTCATCTAGCACAAAGGAAACGGTTAGCAGGAGAAACTATTACTCTGTTTTCTCAGTCTGTTTCCTAGTTCCGGTTTGAAGTTCCTGCAGTTTTCACGGTACAACTGAGTTGGAGCTAGTACCTACCGTTATATATGTATGGAGTGTAGTTTGCTACTGAAATAAACTTTGTGTTTCCAACAAGCTAGTAGAAGGACGGCTTTCACACACACTTATCTCTCAGAACTTAGCAATGTGGTGGGACGTTCGTTCACCTAGCACAAAGGGAACGGTTTGCAGGAGAAACTTTTATTCTGGAATCTCAGTCTGTTTCCAAGTTCCGGATTGAAGTTCCTGCAGTTTTCACTATAAAATCGAGTTGGAGCTTGTAACTGCCCATATATATGTATATAGTGTAGTTTGCAACTGAAAACAAACTTTGTGTTCCCAACAATCTAGGTGAAGGACGGCTTTCACACACACATATCTCTCGGAACTGAGCATGTGGAGAGACTTTCCTTCATCTAGAACAAAAGAACGGTATGCATGAAAAAATTTTACTCTACGTTCTCAGTACGTTTCCTCATGCAGGTTTGAAGTTCCTGCTGTTTTCACTATAAAATCGAGTTGGAGCTTGTACCTCCCCATATATAAGTATGGATTGTTGTTTGCAACTGAAAGAAACTATGTGGTCCCAACAAGCTATTTGAAGGACGGCTTTCACACACAAATTTCTCTCAGAACTTAGCATATGGAGAGATGTACCTTCATCTAGCACATAGGGAACGGGTTGTAGGAGAAACTTTTAGTCTGGTATCTCAGTCTGTTTCCTAGTCCCAGTTTAAAGATCCTGCAGTTTTCACTGTAAAACTGAGTTGGAGCTAGCACCCCTCATATATATGTATGGAGTGTAGTTTGCATCTGAATAGAAAGTTTGTGTTCCCAACAAGCTATTTGAAGGATTGCTTTCACACACAGTATTCTCTCAGAACTGAGCATTTGGAGAGCTGTTCCTCCATCTAGCAAAAAGGGAACGGGTTGCAGGAGAAACTTTTAGTCTGGTATCTCAGTCTGTTTCCTAGTGCCGGTTTGAAGTTCCTGCAGTTTTCACTGTAAAACCGAGTTGGAGTCAGTAACCCCCCATATATATGTATGGAGTGTAGTTGGCAACTGAAAACAAACTTTGTGTTCTCAAAAAGATAGGTAAAGCACGGCATACAAACACACTTATATCTTAGATCTGAGCATGTGGAGAAACTTTCGTTCATCTGGCAGAAAGTTAACGGGTTGCAAAGAAACTTTAGTCTGGTTTCTCACTCTGTTTCCAAGTGCCGGTTTGATTTTCCTGCAGTTTTCACTGTAAAACCGAGTTGGAGCTAGTACCTTCCCATATATATATGTGGAATGAATTACGCAAATCTAAAGAAACTTTGTGTTCCCAACAAGCTAGTTGAAGGACGGCTTTCACACACATTTTCTCTCATAAATGAGCATGCGGAGAGACGTTTGTTTATCTAGGACAGAGGGAACGGTATGCAGGGGAAACTATTACTCTTGTTTCTCATTCTGTTTCTTAGTGCCGGTTTGAAGCTCCTGCATTTTTCACTGTAAAACAGAGTTGGAGCTTGTACTTTCCGAATATATATATGGAGTGTAGTTTGCAACTGAAAAGAAATTTTGTGTTCTCAACAAGCTAGGTGAAGTACGGATTTCAAACACACTTTTCTCTTAGAACTGAGAATGTGGAGAGACGTTCATTCATCTAGAAGAAAGGAATCGGGTTGCAGGAGAATCTTTTAGTCTGGTGTCTCAGTCTGTTTCCTAGTGCCTGTTTGAAGTTCCTGCAGTTTTCACTGTAAAACAGAGTTGGAGCTTGTACTTTCCGAATATATATATGGAATGTAGTTTGCAACTGAAAATAAACTTTGTGTTTCCAACAAGATATTTGATGGATGGCTTTCACACACACTTATATCTCAGAAGTGAGCATGTGGAGAGACGTTCTTTCATGAAGCACAAATCTTAGGGTTGCAGGGGAAAATTTACTCTAGATTTTCAATCTGTTTCCTAGTGCCAGTTTGAATTTCTTGCAGTTTTCACTGTATAACCTTGTTAGGGCTTGTACCTCCCCATATATATGTATGGAATGTTGTTTGAAACTGAAAAGAAATTTTGTGCTCCCAACAAACTAGGTGAAGGGCGGCATTCACACACACTTATCTCTCATAAATCAGCATGCGGAGAGACGTTTTTTTAATCTAGGACAAACGGAACGGGATGCAGGGTAAACTATTTCTCTTGTTTCTCAGTCTGTTTCTTAGTGCCAGTTTGAATCTCCTGCAGTTTTCACTGTAAAACCGAGGAGGAGCTAGTACCTCCCCATATATATGTATAGAGTGTAGTTTGCAACTGAAAAGAAATTTTGTGTTCTCAATCACCTAGTTGAAGTACGGATTTCAAACACACATTTCTCTTAGAACTGAGCATGTGGAGAGACGTTCGTTCATCAAGAAGAAAGAGATCGTGTTGCAGGAGAAACTTTTAGTCTGGTTTCTCAGTCTGTTTCCTAGTGCCGGTTTGAAGTTCCTGCAGTTTTCACTGTAAAACAGAGTTGGAGCTTGTAGTTTCCGAATATATATATGGAGTGTAGTTTGCAACTGAAAATAAACTTTGTGTTTCCAACAAGCTATTTGATGGATAGCTTTCACACACACTTATATCTCAGAACTGAGCATGCGGAGAGACATTCGTTCATCTAGCATATAGGGAACGGGTTGAAGGAGAAATTATACTCTGCTTTCTCAGTCAGTTTTCTATTGCAAGTTGGAAGTTCCTGAAGTTTTCACTGTAAAACCGATTTGGAGCTAGTACCGCCCAACATATATGTATGGAGTGTAGTTTGCAAATGGAAAGAAACTATGTGTTCCCAACAAGCTAGGTGAAGAAAGGCTTTCTAACACACTTATCTCACAGAACTGAGTATGCAGTGAGACGTTCGTTCATCTAGCACAAAGGGAATGGATTGCTGTAGAAATTATACTCGGGTTTCTCAGTTTTTTTCCTAGTGCCGGTTTGAAGTTCCTGCAGTTTTCACTGTAAAACCGATTTGTAGCTAGTACCGCCCAATATATATGTATGGATAGCAGTTTGCATATAAAAAGAAACTTTTTGTTCCCAACAAGAATAGTGAAGTACTGCTTTCAAACACACTTATCTCTCAGAACTGAGCAGGCGGAGAGACTTTCGTTCATCTAGCACAAAGGGAACCGATTGCAGGAGAAACTCTTATTCTGGTTTCTCAGTGTGTTTCCTAGTGCTGGTTTGAATTTCATGCAGTTTTCACAGTAAAAACGAGTTTGAGCTCGTACCTCCCCATATATATATATGGAGTGTAGTTTGCAACTGAAAACAAGCATTGTGTTCCCAACAAGCTAGGTGAAGTACGGCTTTCAAACCCACTAATCTCTCAGAACTGAGTATGCAATGAGAATTTCGTTCATCTAGCACAAATGGAAGGGTTGCAGGGGAAAATTTACTCTAGACTCTCAATGTGTTTCCTAGTGCCGGTTTGAAGTTCCTGCAATTTTCACTGTAAAACCGAGTTGGAGACACTACCCCCCCATATATATGTATGGACTGTAGTTTGCAATTGAAAACAAGCTTTGTGTTCTCAACAAGCTAGGTAAATTACGGCTTTGAAACAAATTTATATCTTAGAAATGAGCATGTGGAGAAACTTTCGTTCATCTAGTAGAAATGTAACGGGTTGCAGAGAAACTTTTAGTCTAGTTCTCAGTCTGTTTCCTTGTGTCGGTTTTGAAGTTCCTGCAGTTTTCACTGTAAAACCGAGTTGGAGCTAGTACCTTCCCATATATATATTTGGAATGAAGTACGCAACTCTAAAGAAACTTTGTGTTCCAAACAAGCTAGTTGAAGGACGGCTTTCACACACATTTATCTCCCATAAATGAGCATGCGGAGAGACGTTTGTTTATCTAGGACAAAGGGAATGGGTTGCAGGGGAAACTACTACTCTGGTTTCTCAGTCTGTTTCTTAGTGCCGGTTTGAAGCTCCTGCAGTTTTCACTGTAAACAGAGCAGGAGCTAGTACCTCCCCATATATATGTTTAGATTGTAGTTTGCAACAAAAAAGGAATTTTTTGTTCTCAACAAGCTAGGTGAAAGACGGCTTTTACACACACTTATCTCTCAGAACTGAGCTTGTGGAGAGTCGTTCGTTCATCTAAAACAAAGGGAAGGTTTGCAAGGGGAACTTTTAGTCTGGTATCTCAGTCTGTTTCCTAGTGCCGGTTTGAAGTTCCTGCAGTTTTTCACTGTAAAACGGAGTTGGAGCTAGTTCCTACCCTTATATATGTATGGAGTGAAGTTTGCTATGGAAATAAACATTGTGTTCCCACAAGCTAGGTGAAGTACGGCTTTCACACATACTTAACCCTCAGAACTGAGCTTGTGGAGAGATGTTCATTCATCTAGCACAAAGGGAACGTTTTACAGATGAAAATTTTAGTGTTGTTTCACAGTCTGTTTCCTAGTGCCGTTTTAATGTTCCTGAAGTTTTCATTGTAAAATCTCGTTGGAGTTAGTACCGCCCAATAAATATTTATGGAGTGTACTTGGCAAATGAAAAGAAAATTTGTGTTCCCAACAAGCTAGGTGAAGTACGGCTTTCAAACACACTTAACTCTCAGAACTGAGCATGCGTCGAAACGTTCGTTCATCCAGCACAAAGAGAAAGGGTTGAAGGAAAAATTAAACTCTGATTTCTCAGTCCATTTCCTAGTGCAAGTTTTTAGTTCCTGCAGTTTTCACTGTAAAACTGATTTGGAGCGAGTACCTCCAGATATAAATTTATGGAGTGTAGTTTGCAACTGAAAAGAAATTTTGTGTTCCGAACAAGCAAGGTGAAGTATGGCTTACACATATTTATCACTCATAACTGAGCATGTGGAGAGACGTTCGTTCACCTAGCACAAAGTGAACTGTTTGCATGGGAAAATTTTTCCCTGCTTTCAGTCTATTTCCTACTGCCGGTTTGAAGTTCCTGCAGTTTTCACTCTAAAACCGATTCGGAGCTAGTACATCCCCATTAAGTTGTATGGAGTGGATTTTGCAACAGAATAGATACTTTGTGTTCCCAACAAGCTAGGTGATGGTCGGCTTTCACACACAATTATCTCTCCGAACTGAGCATGTGGAGACACGACCGTTCATGAAGCACAATGGGAACGGGTTAGGGGAAAATTTTTCTATGGTTTCTCAGGCTGTTTTCTAGTGCCGGTATGAAGTTCCTGCAGATTTCACTGTAAAACATATTTGGAGCTAGAACCTCCCCATATATATATATGGAGTGGAATTTGCATCTGAAAAGAAACTTTGTGTTCCCATCAAACTAGGTTAAGGACGGCTTTCACACACACTTTTCTCTCAGAACTGAGCATGTGGAGAGGCGTTCGTTCTTCTAGCACAAATGGAACTTGTTGCAAGGGAAACTTTTTCTCTGGTGTCTCAGTCTGTTTCCTAGTGCCGGTTTGAAGTTCCTGCAGTTTTCACTGTAAAACCGAGTTGGAGCTCGTACCTCCCCGTATATTTGTATGTAGTGGAGTTTGCAACTGAAAGAAAATTTGTGTTGCCAAAAAGCTAGTTGAAGGGCGGCTTTCACACACACTTAACTCTCAGAACTGAGCATTTGGAGAGACGTTCTTTCATCTAGCACAAAGGGAACGGTATGCATGAGAAAATTTTACTCTGCTTTCTCAGTCTATTTCCTACTGCCGTTTAGTAGTTCCTGCAGTATTCACTGTAAAGACGATTTGGAGCTAGTACGACCCCATGTATTTGTATGGAGTGTAATGTGCACCTGAAAAGATACTTTGTGTTCCCAACAAGCTAGGTTAAGGACGGAATTCACACACAATTTCTTCTGAAAAATGAGCATGTAGAGAGAATTTCATTCATCTAGCACAAAGGGAACGGGTTGCAGAAAACATGTTCTCTGTTTCCTCAGACTGTTTCCTAGTGCCGGTTTGAAGTTCCTGCATTTTTCACTGTAAAACCGAATTGGAGCTTTTACCTCCCCATATATAATTATGGATTGGAATTTGCAAGTGAATAGAAATTATGTGTTCCCATCAAGCAAGTTGAAGGCGGCTATCACACACACTTTTCTCTCAGAATTGAGCATGTGGAGAGAATTTCGTTCATGTAGCACAAAGGGAACTTTTTGCCTGAGAAACTTTTATTCTGGTTTCTCATTCTGTTCCATAGTGACGGTTTGAAGTTCCTGCAGTTTTCACTGTAAAACCGAGTTGGAGCTAGTATCTCCCCATATACATATATGGAGTGTAGTTTGCAACTGAAAAGAAAGTTTGTGTTCCCAACAAACTATGTAAAGGACGGCTTTCACACAAAAATATCTCTCAGAACTGACCATGTGGAGAGACGTTCGTTCATCTAGCACGAAAGGAAGGTTTGCATGGGAAACTTTTATTCTGGTTTCACTGTCTGTTTCCTAGTGCGGGATTGAAGTACCTGAAGTTTTCACTATACGAACGAGTTGGAGCTATTACCACCATATATATATGTATGGAGTGTAGTTTTCAACTGAAATGAAACTTTGTGTTCCCAACAAGCTAGGTGTAGTACGGCATTCAATCACACGTATCTCTCAGAACAGAGCATGCGGAGAGACGTTCGTTCATCTAGCACAAAGGGAAAGGTTTGTAGGAGAAATTTTAATCTGGATTCCCAGTCTGTTTCACAGTGCCGGTTTGAAGTTCCTGCAGTTTTCACTGTAAAACAGCGTTGGAGCTAGTACCTCACCATATATATGTATGGATTGTAGTTTATAACTTAAAAGAATCATTGTGTTCCAAACAAGCAAGTGAAGGTCGGCATTCACACACACTTATCTTTCACAACTGAGCATGTGGAGAGACGTTCGTTCATCTAACACAAAGGGAACGGGGTGCAGGAGAAACTTTTACTCTGGTTTCTCAGTCTGTTTCCTAGTGACGGTTTTAAGTTCCTCCAGTTTTCACAGTAAAACCGAGTTAGAGCCAGTACCTACACATATATATGTATGGAGTGCTGTATGCAACTTAAAAGAATTTTTGTGTAACTAACAAGTTTGGTAAAGAAAGACTTCCACACACACAAATCTCTTAAAAACGGAGCAGGTGGAGAGACGTTCGTTCATCTAGCACAAAACAACGGGTTGCAGTAGAAACTTTTACTCTGGATTCTCATTCTGTTTCCTAGTGACGGATTGAGGTTGCTGCAGTTTTCACTGTAAAACCGAGTTGGAGCTAGTACCTCCCAATATATATGTATGGAGTGGAGTTAGCAAATAAAAAGTGTCTTGTGTTCCCAACAAGCTAGGTGAAGGACGGCTTACACACAAAATTATCTCTGAACTGAACATGTGGAGAGACGTTCGTTCATCTAGCACAAAGGGAAAGTGTTGCAGGAGAAATTTTACTCTGGATTCTCAGTCTGTTTCCTAGTGCCGGTTTGACTTTCTTGCAGTTTTCACTGTAAAACGTTTGGAGCTAGTACTTCCCTATATAGATGTATGGAGTGGAGTTTGAAACTGAAAAGATAATTTGTGCTCCCAACAAGCTAGGTGAAGGATGGCTTTCACACACACTTACTTCTGAAAAATGAGAAGTGAAGAGACATTCGTTCATCTAGCACAAAGGGAACGGTGTGCAGTAGAACATATTTCTGGTTTCTCAGTCTTTTTCCTAGTGCCGGTTTGAAGTTCTTTCAGTTTTCACGGTAAAAACGAGTCGGAGCTATTTCCTCCCCATATATATATATGGAGTGGATTTTGCAACTGTAAAAAACTTTGTGTTCCCAACAAGCTAGGTGAATTACGGCTATCACACACACATATCTCTCAGAAATGAGCATGTGGAGAGACGTTCTTTCATCTAGCACAAAGGGAACGGGGTGCAGGAGAAACTTATTCTCTGGTTTCTCAGTGTGTTTCCTATTTCCGGTTTGAAGTTCCTGCAGTTTTCACTGTAAAACCGAGTTGGAGCTCGTACCTCCCCATATATTTGTATGTAGTGGAGTTTGCAACTGAAAGAAAATTTGTGTTGCCAAAAAGCTTGTTGAAGGGCGACTTTCACACACACTTATCTCTCAGAACTGAGCATTTGGAGAGACGTTCTTTCATCTAGGACAAAGGGAACGGGATGCATGAGAAAATTTTACTCTGCTTTCTCAGTCTATTTCCTACTGACGGTTAGTAGTTCCTGCAGTTTTCACTGTAAAGAAGTTTTGGAGCTAGTACCACCCCTTATATATGTATGGAGAGTAATTCGCACCTTAAAAGATACTTTGTGTTTCCAACAAGCTAGGTTAAGTACGGAATTCACACACAATTTCTTCTGAAAAATGAGCATGTGGAGAGACTTTCGTTCATCTAGCACAAAGTGAACTCTTTGCATGAGAAAATTTTTCTCTGCTTTCAGTCTATTTCCTACTGCCGGTTTGAAGTTCCTGCAGTGTTCACTGTAAAACCGATTTGGAGCTAGTACCTCCCCATAAAGTTATATGGAGTGGAGTTTGAAACTGAAAAGATAGTTTGGTTTCCCAACAAGCTAAGTGAATAACTGCTTACACACACATTTACTTCTGAAAAATGAGAAGTGGAGAGACGTTCGTTCATCTAGCACAAAGGGAATGGTTTGCAGGTGAAATTTTTTTCTGGTTTCACAGTCTGTTTCCTAGTGCCGGTTTGAAGTTCCTGCAGTTTTCAATTTAGATCCGAGTTGAAGCTATTTATCCTCCATATATAAGTATGGAGTGAATTTTGCATCAGAAAAGAAACTTTGTGTTCCCAAAAAGCTAGGTGAAGGTCGGCTTTCACACACATTTATCTCTCCGAACTGAGCATGTGGAGACACGATCATTCATCAAGCACAAAGGGAAGGCTTAGGGGAAAATTTTTCTCTGGTTTCTCAGGCTGTTTTCTAGTGCCGGTATGAAGTTACTGCAGATTTCACTGTAAAACCGTGTTGGAGCTAGAAGCTCCCCATATATATGTATGGAGAGGAGTTTGCAACTGAAAAGAAACTTAGTGTTCCAAACAAGCAAGGTAAAGGAAGGCTTTCACACACACATATATCTCAGAACTGAGCATGTGGAGAGACGTTCGTTCATCTAGCACAATGGAACGGATTGCAGGAGAAACTTTTACTCTGCTTTCTCAGTCTGTTTCCTAGTACCGGTTTGAAGTTCCTGCAGTTTTCACTGTAAAACCGAGATGGTGATAGTACCTCCCCACATATGTGTATGGATTGTAGTTTGCAACTGAAAAGAAACATTGTGTTCCCATCATACTAGTTGAAGGACGGCTTTCAATCACATTTATCTCTCAGATCTGAGCATGTGGAGAGATGTCCCTTCATCTAGCACAAAGGGAATGGGTTGAAGGAGAAACTTTTACTCTGGTTTCTCAGTCTGTTTCCTTGTGCCGGTTTGAAGTTCCTGCAATTTTCACTGTAAAACCGTGTTGGAGCTTGTACCTCACCATATATTTTTATGGAGTGAGTTCGCATCTGTAAAGAAAGTTTGTGTTACCAAAAAGCTATGTGAAGGACGGCTTTCACCACACTTATATCTCAGAACTTAGCATGTGGAGAGACTTTCGTTCATCTAACACAAATTGAACTGCTTGCATGAGGAAATTTTTCCCTGCTTTCATTCTATTTCCTACTGCCGGTATGAAGTTCCTGCAGTGTTCACTGTAAAACCGATTTGGAGCTAGTACCTCCCCATAAAGATGTATGGAGTGGAGTTTGAAACTGAAAAGTTAATTTGTGTTCCCAACAAGCTATGTGAAAGACGGCTTACACACACACTTACTTCTGAAATTGAGAATTGGAGAGACGTTCGTTCATCTAGCACAAAGGGATTGGTTTGCAAGAGAAAATTTTTTCTGGTTTCTCAGTCTGTTTCCTAGTGAGGGATTGAACTTCCTTCAGATTTCACTGTAAAACAGAGTTGGAGCTAGAACCTCCCCATATATATGTATGGAGTGGAATTTGCATCTGAAAAGAAACTTTGTGTTCCCATCAAACTAGGTTAAGGACGGCTTTCACACACACTTATCTCTCAGTACTGAGCATGTGGAGAGACGTTCGTTCATCTAGCACAAATGGAACGGTTTGCAGGAGAAACTTCTACTCTGCTATCTCAGTCTGTTTCCTAGTGCCGCTTTGAAGTTCCTGCTTTTTTCACTTTAACGACGACTTGGAGCTAGTACCTACTCATATATATATGTGGAGTGCAGTTTCAACTGAAAAGAAAATTTGTGTTCCCAACAAGCTAGGTGAAGGACGGCTATAACACACATTTATATCTCAGAACTGAGCATGTGGAGAGAAGTTCCTTCATCTAGCACACAGGGATCTGTATGCATGAGAATATTATACTATGCTTTCTCAGTCTATTTCCTAGTGCCGGTGTGAACTTCCTGCAGTTTTCACTGTAAAACCGATTTGGAGCTAGTACCTCCCCATAAATATATATGGAGTCTATTTTTCCCCTGAAAAGATACTTTGTGTTCCCAGTAATCTTGGTGAAGGACGGATTTCACACACACTTTCTTCTGAAAAATTAGCATGTGGAGAGACTATCGTTAATGTAGCACAAAGGGAACGGGTTGCACTAGAAAATTTTTCTCTGTATTCTCAGCCTGTTTCCTAGTGCCTGTTTGACATGCCTGCAGTTTTCACTGTAAAACCGGGTTGGAGAAATTACCTCCACTTATATATGCATGAAGTGGAGTTTGCAACTGAAAAGAAACTTTGTTTTCACAAAAGGATATTTAAAGGACGGCTTCCACACACAATTATCTCTCAGAACTGAGCATGTGGAGAGACGTTCTTTCATCTTCCACAAAGGGAACGGTTTGGAGGAGGAACTTTTACTCTGGTTTCTCAGTCTGTTTCCTAGTGCCGGTTTGAAGTTCCTGGAGTTTTCACTGTAAAACCTATTTGGAGCTCTTACCACCCTATATATTTTTATGTAGTGTAGTTTGAAACTGAAAGTAAATTTGTGTTGCCAAAAATCTAGTTGAAGGACGGCTTTCACACACAATTAACTCTCAGAACTGAGCATTTGCAGAGAATTCCTTTCATCTAGCACAAAGGGAAAGGTATGCATGAGAAAATTATACTCTGCTTTCTCAGTCTATTTCCTACTGCCGGTTAGTAGTTCCTGCAGATTTCACTGTAAAGACGATTTGGAGCTAGTACCACCCCATGTATATGTATGAATTCTAATTTGCACCCGAAAAGATACTTTGTGTTCCCAACAAGCTAGGTTAAGGACGGAATTCACACACAATTTCTTCTGAAAAATGACCATGTGGAGAGATTTTCATTCATCTAGCACAAAGGGAACGGGTTGCAGTTGAAATATTTTCTCTGGTTCCTCAGTCTGTTTCCTAGTGCCGGTATGAAGTTCCTGCAGTTTTCACTGTAAAACCGAGTTGGGGCTTGTACCTCCCCATATATATGAATGGAGTGTAGTTAGCAACTGAAAAGAAATTTTCTGTTGCCAACAAGCTAGGTGAAGGACGGCTTTCACACACACTTATCTCTCCCATCTGATCATGTGGAGACACGATCATTCATCAAGCAAAAAGTGAAAGGGTTAGGGAAAAATTTTTCTCTGGTTTCTCAGGCTGTTTTCTAGTGCCGGTATGAAGTTCCTGCAGATTTCACTGTAAAACCGAGTTGGAGCTAGAACCTCCCCATATATATGTATGGAGTGGAGTTTGCAACTGAAAAGAAACTTTGTATTCCAAACAAGCAAGGTAAAGGGAGGCTTTCACAAACACATATGTCTCCGAACTGAGCATGTGGAGAGACGTTCTTTCATCTAGCACAAATTGAACGGATTGCAGGAGAAATTTTTACTCTGGTTTCTCAGACTGTTTCCTAGTGCCATTTTGAAGTTCCTGCAGTTTTCACTGTAAAACAGAGTTGGAGCTAGTACCTACCCATATATATGTATGGAGAGGAGTTTGCACCTGAAAAGATTCTTTGTGTTGCCAACAAGGTATTAGAAGGACGGCTTTCACACACACTTATCTCTCAGAACTGAGCATGAGGAGAGACGTTCGTTCTTCTAGCATAAATGGAACGGTTTGCAGGAGAAACTTTTACTCTGGATTCTCACTCTATTTCCTAGTGCCGGTTTGAACTTCCTGCAGTTTTCACTGTAAAATCTATTTGGAGCTAGTACCTCCCATTTATATGTACGAAGTTGATATTGCAACTTAAAAGAATCTTTGTGGTCCCAACATAATGCTGAAGGAGGGCTTTCACACACAATTATCTCTCGGAATTGAGCATGTGGTGAGAAGTTCGTTCATCTAGCACACAGGGAACGGGTTGCAGGTGAAACTTTTACTCTGGTTTCTCATTCTTTTTCCTAGTGCCGGTTTGAAGTTCCTGCAGTTTTCACTGTTAAATCGTTTTGGAGCTTCTACCTCCCAATATATATGTATGTAGTGGAGTTTGCAACTGAAAAACACACTTTGTGTTCCCAACAAGCTAGGTGAAGTACGGCTTTCACTCACACATATGTCTCAGATTTGAGCATGTGGAGGGACGTTCTTCCATCTAGCACAAACGGAACTGTATGCTTAGGAAAATTTTACTCTGCTTTCTCAGTTTATTTACTACTACCGGTAAGAAGTTCCTGCAGTTTTCACTGTAAAAGCGATTTGGAGCTAGTACCCGCATAAATAGTATGGAGTGTATTTTTCCACTGAAAAGATATTTTGTGTTCCAAACAATCTAGGTGAAGGACGGATTTCACACACACTTACTTCTGAAAAATGAGCATGTGGAGAGACTATCGTTCATCTAGCACAAAGGGAACGGGTTGCAGTACAAACTTCTTCTCTGGTTTCTCATTCTGTTTCCTAGTGCCGGTATGATGTTCCTGCAGTTTTCACTGTAAAATCGAGTTGGAGCTCGTACCTCCCCATATATATGTAAGGAGTGGGGTTTGCAACTGAAAAAAAAATTTGTGATCCCATCAAGCTAGGTGAAGGACGGCTTTCACACACATTTATCTCTCAGAACTTTGCATGTGGAGAGACGTTCTTTCATCTATCATAAATGGAACGGGTGGCAGGATTACCTTTTACTCTGGATTCTCAGTCTGCTTCCTAGTGCCGGTTTGACGTTCCTGCAGTTTTCACTGTAAAACCGAGTTGGAGCTTCTACATCCCCATATATGTATGGAGTGGAGTTTGCACCTGAAAAGAAACTTTGTGTTCTCAACAAGCTAGGTTAAGGACGGCTTTCACACACACTTATCTCACAGAATTGAGCACGTGGAGAAAATTTCGTTCATCTATCACAAATGGAACGGATTGCAGGAGAAACTATTCTCTGGTTTCTCAGTCTGTTTCCTATTGCCGGTTTGAAGTTCCTGCAGTTTTCACTGTAAAACCGAGTTGGATCTAGTACCTCCCCATATATGTGTATGGATTGGAGTTTGCAACTAAAAAGAAACTTTGTGTTCCCATCACACTTGTTGAAGGACGGCTTTCACACACACTTATCTCTCAGAACTGAGCATGTGGTCAGACGTTCGTTCATGTAGCACAAAGAGAACGTGTTGCAGGAGAAACTTTTACTCTGGTTTCTCAGTCTGTTTCCTAGTGACGGTTTGAAGTTCCTCCCGTTTTCACTGTAAAACCGATTTAGAGGCAGTACCAACACATATATAAGTATGGAGTGCCGTTTGCAACTTAAACGAATCTTTGTGTTCCTAACAAGTTTGGTAAAGAACGACTTCCACACCCACAAATCTCTTAAAAATGGAGCAGGTGGAGAGACGTTCGTTCATCTAGCACAAAACTACGGGTTGCAGGAGAAACTTTTACTCTGGATTTTCATTCTGATTCCTAGTGTTGGATTGAGGTTGCTGCAGTTTTCACTGTAAAACCGAGTTGGAGCTAGTACCTCCCTATATATATATGTATGGAGTAGAGTTAGCAACTGAAAAGTGTCTTTGTGTTCCCAACAAGCTAGGTGAAGGACGTATTTCACACACACTTATCTCTGAACTGAACATGTGGAGAGACGTTCGTTCATCTACCACAAATGGAAAGAGTTGCAGGAGAAATTTTACTCTGGTTTCTCAGTCTGTTTCCTAGTGCTGGTTTGACGTTCCTGCAGTTTTCACTGTAAAACGGTTGGAGCTAGTACCTCCCCATATAGATGTATGAAGTGGAGTATGAAACTGAAAAGATACTTTGTGTTTCCAACAAGCTAGGTGATGGAAGGATTTCACACACACTTTCTTCTGAAAAATGAGAAGTGAAGAGAGGTTCGTTCATGTAGCACAAAGGGAACGGTGTTCTGTAGAAAATTTTTTCTGGTTTCTCAGTCTTTTTCCTAGTGCCGGTTTGAAGTTCCTTCAGTTTTCACTGTAAAAACGAGTCGGAGCTATTACCTCCCCATATATATGTATGGAGCGGATTTTGCAACTGAAAAGAAACTATGTGTTCCCAACAAGTTAGGTGAAGCACGGCTATCACACACACTTATCTCTCAGAACTGAGCATTTGGAGAGAATTTCTTTCGTCTAATACAAAGGAAACGGGATGCATGAGAAAATTTTACTCTGCTTTCTCAGTCTATTTCCTACTGCCGGTTAATAGTTCCTGTAGTTTTCACTGTAAAGACGATTTGGAGCTAGTACCACCCCATATATATGTATGGAGTGTAATTAGCACCTTAAAAGATACTTTCTGTTCCCAACAAGCTAGGTTAAGGACGGAATTCAAACCCAATTACTTCTGAAAAATGAGCATGTGGAGAGACATTCGTTCATCTAGCACAAAGGGAACGGGTTGCAGGAGAAACATTTTCTCTGGTTCCTCAGTCTGTTTCCTAGCATCGGTTTGAAGTTCCTGCAGTTTTCACTGTAAAACCGAGTTGGAGTTAGTACCTCCCCATATATAATTATGGAGTGTAGTTTGCAACTGAATAGAGACTTTGTGTTCCAAACAATTTTTGTGAAGGTCGGCATTCAGACACAATTATCTCTCAGAACTGAGCATGTGGAGAGACGTTCGTTCATCTAGCACAAAGGGAACGGGTTGCAGAAGAAACTTTTACTCTGGTTTCTCAGTCTGTTTCCTAGTGCCAGTTTGAAATTCCTGCAATTTTCACTGTAAAATCGAGTTGGAGTTTATATCTCCCCATATATTTGAATGGAGTGTAATTTGCAACTGAAAAGAAAATTTCTGTTGCCAACAAGCTATGTGAAGGACGGCTTTCACCACACGTATATCTCAGAACTGAGCATGTGGAGATACTTTCGTTCATCTAGCACAAATTGAACAGTTTGCATGAGAAAATTTTTCACTGCTTTCAGTCTATTTCCTACTGCCGGTTTGAAGTTCCTGCAGTGTTCAGTGTAAAACAGATTTGGAGCTAGTACTCCCCAAAAAGATGTATGGAGTGGAGTTTGAAACTGAAAAGTTAATTTGTGTTCCCAACAGGCTATATGAAGTACGGCTTACACACACAATTCTGAAACTGAGGATTGGGAGACTTTCATTCATCAAGCACAAAGGGAATGGTTTGCAGGAGAAAATTTTTTCTGGTTTCTCAGTCTGTTTCCTAGTGCCGGTTTGAAGTTCCTGCAATTTTCTCTGTAAAACCGATTTGGATCTATTACCTCCCCATATATAAGTATGGAGTGGATTTTGCAACAGAGAAGAAACTTTGTGTTCCCAACAAGGTAGGTGATGGTCGGCTTCTCACACAATTATCTCTCCGAACTGAGCATGTGGAGACACGATCGTTCATCAAGCACAAAGGGAACGGGTTAGGGGAAAATTTATCTCTGGTTTCTCATGCTGTTTTCTAATGCCGGTATGATGTTCCTGCAGATTTCTCTGTAATACAGAGTTGGAGCTAGAACCTCCCCATATATATATATGGAGTGGAATTTGCATCTGAAAAGAAACTTTGTGTTCCCATCAAACTAGGTTAAGGACGGCTTTCACACACAATTATCTCTCAGAACTGAGCATGTGGAGAGGCGTTCGTTCATCTAGCACAAATGGAAATTGTTGCAAGGGAAACTTTTTCTCTGGTGTCTCAGTCTGTTTCCTAGTGCCGGTTTGATGTTCCTGCAATATTCACTGTAAAACCAAGATGGAGCTAGTACCTCCCCATATATATGTATGGAGTGGATATTGCAACTGAAAAGAAAATTTGTGTTCCCATCAAAAAATTTGAAGGACAGCTTTCACACACACGTGTCTCTCAGAACTGAGAATTTGGAGAGTCGTTCGTTCATCTAGCACAAAGGAACGGGTTGCAGAAGAAACTTTTACTCTGGTTTCTCAGTCTGTTTCCTAGTGCCGGTTTGAACTTCCTGCAAGTTTCACTTTAAAACCGATTTTGAGCGAGTAACTTCCCATATATATGTATGGAGTCAGTTTGCAACTGAAAAGAATTTTTCTGTTCCCAACAACCTAGGTGAAGAACGGCTTACACACACAAATATCTCTTAAAAACCGAGCAGGTGGAGAGACGTTCGTTCATCTAGCACAAAGCAATGGGTTGCAGGAGAATCTTTTACTCTGGATTCTAAGTCTGTTTCCTAATGCCGGATTGAAGTTGCTGCAGTTTTCACTGTAAAATCGAGTTGGAGCTTGTGCCTCCCAATATATATATGGAGTGTGGTTGCAAATGAAAAGAATCTTTTTGTTCCCTACAAGCTAGTTGAAGGACGGATTTCACACACACTTACTTCTAAATAATGAGAAGTGAAGAGATGTTCTTTCATCTAGCACAAAGAGAACGGTTTGCAGCAGAAATTTTTTTGTGGTTTCTCAGTTTTTTTCCTAGTGCTGTTTTGAATTTCCTGCAGTTTTCACTGTAAAATCGAGTCGGAGCTATTACCTTCCCATATATATGTATGGAGTGGATATTGCAACTGAAAAGAATCTTTGTGTTCCCAGCAACCTAGATGAAGTACGGCTATCACACACACATATATCTCAGAACTGATCATGTGGAGAGACATTCTTTCATCTAGCATAAAGGGAATGGGATGCAGGAGAAACATTTACTCTTGAATCTCAGTCTGTTCCTATTTCCGGTTTGAAGTTCCTGCAATTTTCAGTTTAAAAAAGTTTTGGAGCTTGTTCCACCGCACATATATGTATGGAGTGGAGTTTGCAACTGAAAAGAAACTTAGTTTTCCCATCAAAGTAGTTGAAGGACGGCTTTCACACACACTTATCTCTAAGTACTGAGCATGTGGAGAGACCCTTCTTTCATGTAGCATAAAGGGAACGGTTTGCAGGAGAAACTTATACTCTGGTTTCTCAGTCTGTTTCCTAGTGCCGGTTTTAAGTTCCTGCTGTTTTCACTTTAAAGACGACTTGGAGCTACTACCTCCTCATATATATATGTGAAGTGGAGTTTTCAACTGAAAAGAAACTTTGTGTTCACATCAAGCTAGGTGAAGGACGGCTATCAAACACACTTATGTCTCAGAACTGAGCATGTGGAGAGACGTTCCTTCATCTAGCACAAAGGGATCTGTATGCATGAGAAAATTTTACTCTGCTTTCTCAGTCTATTTCCTAGTGCCGGTTTGAACTTCCTGCATTTTTCACTGTAAAACCCATTTGGAGCTAGTACATCCTCATAAATATGTATGGAGTGTATTTTGCCCTTGAAAAGATACTTTGTGTTCCCAACAATCTAGGTGAAGGACGTATTTCACACACACTTTCTTCTGAAAAATTAGCATGTGTAGAGACTATCGTTCATCTAGCATAAACGGAAAGAGTTGCAGGAGAAAATTTACTCTGGTTTCTCAGTCTGTTTCCTAGTGCTGGTTTGACGTTCCTGCAGTTTTCAGTGTAAAACGGTTGGAGCTAGTACCTCCCCATTTAGATGTATGGAGTGGAGTATGAAATTGAAAAGATACTTTCTGTTTCCAACAAGCTAGGTGATGGACGGATTTCACACACACTTTCTTCTAAAAAATGAGAAGTGAAGAGACGTTCGTTCATGTAGCACAAAGGGAACGGTGTTCAGTAGAAAATTTTTTCTGGTTTCTCAGTCTTTTTCCTAGTGCTGGTTTGAATTTCCTTCAGTTTTCACTGTAAAAACGAGTCGGAGCTATTACCTCCCCATATATATGTATGGAGTGGATTTTGCAACTGAAAAGAAACTATGTGTTCCCAACAAGCTAGGTGAAGCACGGCTATCACACACACTTATGTCTCAGAACTGAGCATTTGGAGAGAATTTCTTTCATCTAGTACAAAGGGAACGGGATGCATGAGAAAATTTTACTCTGCTTTCTCAGTCTATTTCCTACTGCCGGTTAGTAGTTCCTGTAGTTTTCACTGTAAAGAAGATTTGGAGCTAGTACCACCCCATATATATGTATGGAGTGTAATTAGCACCTAAAAGATACTTTCTGTTAGCAACAAGCTAGGTTAAGGACGGAATTCACACACAATTATTTCTGAAAAAAGAGCATGAGGAGAGACGTTCGTTCATCTAGCACAAAGGGAACGGGTTGCAGGAGAAACATTTTCTCTGGTTCCTCAGTCTGTTTCCTAGTGCCGGTTTGAAGTTCCTGCAGTTTTCACTGTAAAAACGAGTTGGAGTTAGTACCTCCCCATATATAATTATGGAGTGTAGTTTGCAAATGAATAGAGACTTTGTGTTCCAAACAATCTTTGTGAAGGTCGGCATTCACACACACTTATCTCTCAGAACTGAGCATGTGGAGAGACGTTCGTTCATCTAGCACAAAGGGAACTGGTTGCAGAAGAAACTTTTTCTCTGGTTTCTCAGTCTGTTTCCTAGTGCCAGTTTGAAATTCCTGCAATTTTCACTGTAAAATCGAGTTGGAGCTTGTACCTACCCATATATATGAATGGAGTGTAATTTGCAACTGAAAAAAAAATTTCTGTTGCCAACAAGCTATGTGAAGGACGGCTTTCACCACACTTATATCTCAGAACTGAGCATGTGGAGAGACTTTCGTTCATCTAGCACAAATTGAACTGTTTGCATGAGAAAATTATTCACTGCTTTCAGTCTATTTCCTACTGCCGGTTTGAAGTTCCTGCAGTGTTCAGTGTAAAACAGATTTGGAGCTAGTACTCCCCAAAAAGATGTATGGAGTGGAGTTTGAAACTGAAAAGTTAATTTGTGTTCCCAACAGGCTATGTGAAGTACGGCTTACACACACAATTCTGAAATTGAGGATTGGGAGACTTTCATTCATCAAGCACAAAGGGAATGGTTTGCAGGAGAAAATTTTTTCTGGTTTCTCAGTCTGTTTCCTAGTGCCGGTTTGAAGTTCCTGCAATTTTCTCTTTAAAACCGATTTGGATCTATTACCTCCCATATATAAGTATGGAGTGGATTTTGCAACAGAAAAGAAACTTTGTGTTCCCAACAAGGTAGGTGATGGTCGGCTTCTCACACAATTATCTCTCCGAACTGTGCATGTGGAGACACGATCGTTCATCAAGCACAAAGGGAACGGGTTAGGGGAAAATTTATCTCTGGTTTCTCATGCTGTTTTCTAATGCCGGTATGATGTTCCTGCAGATTTCTCTGTAATACAGAGTTGGAGCTAGAACCTCCCCATATATATATATGGAGTGGAATTTGCATCTGAAAAGAAACTTTGTGTTCCCATCAAACTAGGTTAAGGACAGCTTTCACACACAATTATCTCTCAGAACTGAGCATGTGGAGAGGCGTTCGTTCATCTAGCACAAATGGAAATTGTTGCAAGGGAAACTTTTTCTCTGGTGTCTCAGTCTGTTTCCTAGTGCCGATTTGATGTTCCTGCAATTTTCACTGTAAAACCAAGATTGAGCTAGTACTTCCCCATATATATGTATGGAGTGGATTTTGCAACTGAAAAGAAAATTTGTGTTCCCATCAAAAATTTGAAGGACAGCTTTCACACACACGTGTCTCTCAGAACTGAGAATTTGGAGAGACTTTCTTTCATCTAGTACAAAGGGAACGGAATGAATGAGAAAATTTTACTCTGCTTTCTCAGTCTATTTCCTACTGCCGGTTAGTAGTTCCTGTAGTTTTCACTGTAAAGACGATTTGGAGCTAGTACCACCCCATATATATGTATGGAGTGTAATTAGCACCTTAAAAGATACTTTCTGTTCCCAACAAGCTAGGTTAAGGACGGAATTCACACACAATTACTTCTGAAAAATGAGCATGTGGAGAGACATTCGTTCATCTAGCACAAAGGGAACGGGTTGCAGGAGAAACATTTTCTCTGGTTCCTCAGTCTGTTTCCTAGTGCCGGTTTGAAGTTCCTGCAGTTTTCACTGTAAAACCGAGTTGGAGATAGTACCTCCCCATATATAATTATGGATTGTAGTTTGCAACTGAATACAGGCTTTGTGTTCCAAACAATCTTTGTGAAGGTCGGCTTTCACAAACACTTATCTCTCAGAACTGAGCATTTGGAGAGACGTTCATTCATCTAGCACAAAGGGAACTGGTTGCAGAAGAAACTTTTACTCTGATTTCTCAGTCTGTTTCCCAGTGCCAGTTTGAAATTCCTGCAATTTTCACTGTAAAATCGAGTTGGAGCTTGTACCTCCCCATATATATGACTGGAATGTAATTTGCAACTGAAAAGAAACTTTCTGTTGCAAACAAGCTATGTGAAGGACGGCTTTCACCACACGTATATCTCAGAACTGAGCATGTGGAGATACTTTCGTTCATCTAGCACAAATTGAACTGTTTGCCTGAGAAAATTTTCACTGCTTTCAGTCTATTCCTATTGCCGGTTTGAAGTTCCTGCAGTGTTCAGTGTAAAACAGATTTGGAGCTAGTACTCCCCAAAAAGATGTATGGAGTGGAGTTTGAAACTGAAAGATAATTTGTGTTCCCAACAGGCCTATGTGAAGTACGGCTAAACACACAATTCTGAAATTGAGGATTGGGAGACTTTCATTCATCTAGCACAAAGGGAATGGTTTGCAGGAGAAAATTTTTTCTGGTTCTCAGTCTGTTTCCTAGTGCCGGTTTGAAGTTCCTGCAATTTTCTCTGTAAAACCGATTTGGATCTATTACCTCCCCATATATAAGTATGGAGTGGATTTGCAACAGAAAAGAAACTTGTGTTCCCAACAAGGTAGGTGATGGTCAGCTTCTCACACAATTATCTCTCCGAACTCAGCATGTGGAGACACGATCGTTCATCAAGCACAAAGGGAACTTGTGAGGGGAAAATTTATCTCTGGTTTCTCATGCTGTTTTCTAGTGCCGGTAAGCTGTTCCTGCAGATTTCTCTGTAATACAGAGTTGGAGCTAGAACCTCCCCATATATATATATGGAGTGGAATTTGCATCTGAAAAGAAACTTTGTGTTCCCATCAAACTAGGTTAAGGACAGCTTTCACACACACTTATCTCTCAGAAATGAGCATGTGGAGAGGCGTTCGTTCATCTAGCACAAATGGAAATTGTTGCAAGGGAAACTTTTTCTCTGGTGTCTCAGTCTGTTTCCTAGTGCCGGTTTGATATTCCTGCAATTTTCACTGTAAAACCAAGATGGAGCTAGTACCTCCCCATATATGTATGGAGTGGATATTGCAACTGAAAAGAAAATTTGTGTTCCCATCAAAAAATTTGAAGGACAGCTTTCACACACACGTGTCTCTCAGAACTGAGAATTTGGAGAGTCGTTCGTTCATCTAGCACAAAGAACGGGTTGCAGAAGAAACTTTTACTCTGGTTTCTCAGTCTGTTTCCTAGTGCCGGTTTGAACTTCCTGCAAGTTTCACTTTAAAACCGATTTTGAGCGAGTAACTTCCCATATATATTATGGAGTCAGTTTGCAACTGAAAAGAATTTTTCTGTTCCCAACAACCTAGGTGAAGAACGGCTTACACACACAAATATCTCTTAAAAACCGAGCAGGTGGAGAGACGTTCGTTCATCTAGTACAAAGCAAAGGGTTGCAAGAGAATCTTTTACTCTGGATTCTAAGTCTGTTTCCTAATGCCGGATTGAATTTGCTGCAGTTTTCACTGTAAAATCGAGTTGGAGCTTGTGCCTCCCAATATATATATGGAGTGTGGTTTGCAAATGAAAAGAATCTTTGTGTTCCCAACAAGCTAGTTGAAGGACGGCTTTCACACACACTACTTCTAATAATGAGAAGTGAAGAGATGTTCGTTCATCTAGCACAAAGAGAACGGTTTGCAGTAGAAATTTTTTTCTGGTTTCTCAGTTTTTTTCCTAGTGCTGTTTTGAATTTCCTGCAGTTTTCACTGTAAATCGAGTCGGAGCTATTACCTTCCCATATATATGTATGGAGTGGATATTGCAACTGAAAAGAATCTTTGTGTTCCCAGCAACCTAGATGAAGTACGGCTATCACACACACATATATCTCAGAACTGATCATGTGGAGAGACATTCTTTCATCTAGCATAAAGGGAATGGGATGCAGGAGAAACATTTACTCTTGAATCTCAGTCTGTTTCCTATTTCCGGTTTGAAGTTCCTGCAATTTTCAGTTTAAAAAGTTTTGGAGCTTGTTCCACCGCACATATATGTATGGAGTGGAGTTTGCAACTGAAAAGAAACTTAGTTTTCCCATCAAAGTAGTTGAAGGACGGCTTTCACACACACTTATCTCTAAGTACTGAGCATGTGGAGAGACCTTCTTTCATGTAGCATAAAGGGAACGGTTTGCAGGAGAAACTTTTACTCTGGTTTCTCAGTCTGTTTCCTAGTGCCGGTTTTAAGTTCCTGCTGTTTTCACTTTAAAGACGACTTGGAGCTACAACCTCCTCATATATATATGTGAAGTGGAGTTTTCAACTGAAAAGAAACTTTGTTTCACATCAAGCTAGGTGAAGGACGGCTATCAAACACACATGTCTCAGAACTGAGCATGTGGAGAGACGTTCCTTCATGTAGCACAAAGGGATCGGTATGCATGAGTAAATTTTACTCTGCTTTCTCAGTCTATTTCCTAGTGCCGGTTTGAACTTCCTGCAGTTTTCACTGTAAAACCCATTTGGAGCTATTACCTCCCCATAATATGTATGGAGTGTATTTTGCCCTTGAAAAGATACTTTGTGTTCCCAACAATCTAGGTGAAGTACGTATTTCACACACACTTTCTTCTGAAAAATTAGCATGTGTAGAGACTATCGTTCATCTAGCACAAAGGGAACGGGTTGCAGTAGAAAACTTTTCTCAGTTTTCTCAGTCTTTTTCCTAGACCTTTTTGAAATTCCTGCAGTTTTCACTGTAAACCGGGTTGGAGATATTACCTCCCCTTATATATGCATGGAGTGGATTTTGCATGTGAAACGAAATTTTGTGCTCACAACAGGATAGTTAAAGGACAGCTTTCACACACAATAATCTCTCAGAACTTAGCATTTGGAGAGATGTTTTTCATCTTCCACAAAGTGAACGATTTGGAGGTGAAAATTTTACTCTTGTTTCTCAGTCTGTTTACTAGTGCAGGTTGGATTTCCTGCAGATTTCACAGTAAAACCGAGTTGGAGCTCGTACCTCCCCATATATATGTATGGAGTGGAGTTTGCAACTGAAAAGAAACTTTGTTTTCACAACAGGATAGGTTAAGTTCGGCTTTCAGACACACTTATCTCTCCTAATTGATCATGTGGAGACATGGTCGTTCATTTAGCACAAGGGTTCAGTTGGCAGGGGAAAATATTCTCTGGTTTCTCAGTCTGTTACCAAGTGCCGGTTTGAAGTTCCTGCAGTTTCAGTGTAAAACAGAGTTGGAACTAGAACCTCCCCATATATATGTATGGAGTGGAGTTTGCAACTGAAAGAAACTTTGTCTTCCAAACAAGCAAGGTAAAGGATGTCTTTCACACACACATAGGTCTCAGAACTGAGCATGTGGAGAGACGTTCGTTAATCTAGCACAAAGGGAACGGTGTGCAGTAGAAAATTTTTGA
>NW_022587714.1:0-97457 GCF_009834535.1 Camelus ferus
CGGAGGGCTCCACGGAGATCCCAGGCGCTGCAGACAGAGGACGGAACCTCGCCACACTCAGAATTCCGGAACATGGCGGAGTGTGTGGGGGAGGTTTGGGGCCGCCCTCCACGCAGCTGCCTGGTGTCACAGGTGTTCCCTGGCAGGGGAAGTCCGCTAAATACCTCATCAGTCCAGAGGGAGGCACTAGATGGTACCTGCATTTCCAGCCTAACCCCCTGTTTTCCCCGGAAGCCCGCACTAGGAGACGCTCGGGGAAGACACGCGGAGGTCTCTTAGGATATCCAAGGCGCTGCAGACAGAGGACGGAACCTCGCCACACTCAGAATTCCGGAACGCGGCCGAGTGGGTTGGGGAGGTTTGGGGCCGCCTTCCACGCAGCTGTCAGGTGTCACAGGTGTTCCCTGGCAGGGGGAAGTCCGCTAATTACCTCATCTTTCCAGGGGGAGGCACTAGATGCTACATGCATTTCCAGCCCAACCCCCGACTTTCCCCTGCAGCCAGCATAAGAGTCACTCGGGGAAGACACGCGGAGGGCTCCTAGGAGATCCCAGGCGCTGCAGACAGAGGACGGAAACTCGCCACACTCAGAATTTCGGAACGGGGTCGAGTGCATGGGGGAGGCTTGGGGCCGCCCTCCACGGAGATGCCTGTTGTCACAGGTTTTCCCAGGCAGAGGGATTTCAACTAAATACCTCATCAGTCCAGGGGGATGAACTAGATGCTACCTGCATTTCCAGCCCAAACCCCGCATTTCCACGGCAGCCCGCACTATGGTACACTAGGGGAAGACACGCGGACGGCTCCTAGGAGATCCCAGGAGATGCAGACAGAGGACGGATCCTCGCCACACTCAGAATTCCGGAACGCTGCTGAGTGCGTGGGGGAATTTTGGGGCCGCACCCCACGCAGAGGCTTGGTTTCACAGGTGTTCCATGGCAGTAAGAATACCGCTAATTACCTCATCTGTCCAGGGGAGGCAATAGATGCTACCTGCATTTCTAGCCTATCCCCCGCGTTTTCCCGGCAGCCCGCACAAGGAGACACTCGTGGAAGTCACGCGGAGGGCTCCTAGGAGATCCCAGGCGCTGCAGACAGAGGACGGAACCTCCCCACACTCAGAATTCCGGAACGCGGTCGAGTGCTTGGGGAGGTTTGGGGCCACCTTCCCACGCATGCCTGGTGTCAAAGGTGTTCCCTGGCAGGGGGAATTCCGCTAATTACCCTCATATGTCCAGTGGTAGGCACTAGATGCTACCCTGCATTTCTAGCCCAACCCCCGCCTCTCCCTGTCAGCCCGCACTAGGAGAAACTCGGGGAAGACACGCGGATGGCTCCTAGGAGATCCCAGGTGCTGCAGAGAGAGGACGGAACCTCGCCACCCTCAGAATGCCGGAACGCGTCCGAGTGGTGTGGGGAGATTTGGGGCCGCCATCCACACAGCTGCTTGATGTCACAGGTGTTCCCTAGCAGTGGGAAGTCCTCTAATTACCTCATCTGTCCAGGGTGAGGCACTAGATGCTACCTGCATTTCTAGCCCAACCCCCGCCTTTCCCCGGCAGGCCCGCACTAGGATACACTCGGGGAAGACATGCGGAATGCTCCTAGGAGATCCCAGGCGCTGCAGACTGAGTACGGAACCTCCCCACACTCAGAATTCCGGAACCCCGGCCGAGTTGGAGGGAGTTTTGGGGCCACCCTCCACGCAGCTGCCTGGTGTCACAGGTGTTCCCTGGCAGGGGTGTAATTCCGCTAATTGCCCTCATTTGTCCAGGGGGAGGCACTAGATTCTACCTGCTTTTCCAGCCCAACCCCCCGCCTTTCTCCGGCAGCCCGCAGTAGGTGAAACTCAGAGAACACACGGGAAATGCTCCTAGGAGATCCCAGGCGCTGCAGACAGAGGACGGTACCTCCCCACACTCAGAATTCCGGAACCCGTCCGATTGGGGAGGGAGTTTTGGGGCCACCATCCACGCAGCTGCCTGGTGTCACAGGTGTTCCCTGGCAGGGGTGTAATTCCGCTAATTACCTCATTTGTCCAGGGGGAGGCACTAGATGCTATCTGCATTTCCAGCACAACCCACGACTTTCCCCTGCAGCCCGCAAAATAGTCACCCGGGGAAGACTCGCTGAGGGCTCCTAGGAGATCCCAGGCGCTGCAGACTGAGGACGGATCCTCGCCACACTCAGAATTCTGGAACGAGGCTGAGTGCGTGGGGGAAGTTTGGGGCCGCACCCCACGCAGCTGCTTGGTGTCACAGGTGTTCCATTGCAGGGGGAAGTCTGCTAATTACCTCATCTGTCCTGGGAGAGGCACTAGATGCTACCTGCATTTCCAGCCTTACCCCCGCCTTTCCCGGCAACCCGCACTAGGAGACACTCGGGGAAGAAACCCGGAGGGCTCCTGGGAGATTCCAGGCGCTGCAGACCGAGGACGGATCCTCGAAACACTCAGAATTCCGGAACGCGGCCGAGTGGTTGGGGGAGGTTTGGGGCCGACATCCACGCAGCTGCCTGTTGACACAGGTGTTCCCAGGAAGGGGGAAGTCCTTTAATTACCTCATCTGTCCAGGGGGATGCACTAGATGCTACCTGTATATATAGCCCAACCCCCGCATTTCCCCGGCAGCCCGCACTAGGAGACACGCGGGGGAAGACACGAGGATGGCTCCTAGGAGATCCCAGGTGCTGCAGACAGTGGACGGAACCTCGCCACACTCAGAATTCCGGAACCCGGCCGAGTGGGAGGGAGTTTTGGGGCCACCCTCCACGCAGCTGCCTGGTGTCACAGGTGTTCCCTGGCAGGGGTGTAATTCCGCTAATTGCCTCATCTGTCCAGGGGGAGGCACTAGACTCTACCTGCTTTTCCAGCACAACCCCCGACTTTCTCCGGCAGCCCGCAGTAGGAGAAACTCGGAGAAGACACGGGAAGGGCTCCTAGGAGATCCCAGGCGCTGCAGACAGAGGACGGTGCCTGGCCACACTCAGAATTCTGGAACGGGTTCGAGTGAGTGGGGGAGGTATGTGGCCGCCCTACACGCAGCTGCCTGGTTTCAAATGTGTTCCCTGGCAGGGGGAATTCCGCTAATTACCTCATCTGTCCAGGGGGAGGCACTAGATGCTACCTGCATTTCCAGCCCAACCCCCGCCTTTCCTCGGCAGCCCACTCTATGATACACTCGGGTAAGACATGCGGATGGCTCCTAGGAGATCCCAGGCTCTGCAGAAAGAGGACGGAACCTCGCCACACTCAGAATTCCGGAACACGGCCGAGTGGGAGGGGGAGGTTTGGGGCCGCCCCCTACGCAGATGCCTGTTGTCACAGGTTTTCCCAGGCTGGGGGAATTCAACTAAATACCTCATCAGTCCAGGGGGATGAACTAGATGCTACCTGCATTTCCAGCCCAAATCCCGCATTTCCACGGCAGCCCGCACTATGGGACACTAGGGGAAGACACGCGGACGGCTCCTATGAGATCCCAGGAGATGCAGACAGAGGACGGATCCTCGCCACACTCAGAATTCCGGAACGCGGCTGAGTGCGTGGGGGAAGTTTGGGGCCACACCACACGCAGCTGCTTGGTGTCACAGGTGTTCCATGGCAGGAAGAAGACCGCTAAATACCTCATCTGTCCAGGGGGAGGCACTAGATGCTACCTGCATTTCCAGCCCAACCCCCACATTTTCCCGGCTGCCCACACTAGGAGACACTCGGGGAAGACACGCGGATGGCTCCTAGGAGATCCCAGGCGCTGCAGACTGAGGACGGAACTTCGCCACACTCAGAATTCCAGAACGCGTCCGAGTGGGTGGGGGAGATTTGGGGCCGCCATCCACACAGCTGCTTGATGTCACAGGTGTTCCCTAGCAGGGGGAAGTCCGCTAATTACCTCATCTGTCCAGGGGTAGGCACTAGATGCTACCTGCATTTCTAGAACAACCCCCGCCTTTCCCCGGCAGCCCGCATAAGAGTCACTCGGGGAAGACACGCGGAGGGCTCCACGGAGATCCCAGGCGCTGCAGACAGAGGACGGAACCTCGCCACACTCAGAATTCCGGAACGCGCCCGAGTTGTTGGGGGACGTTTGGCGTCGCCCTCCACGCAGCTGCCTGGTCTCACAGGTGTTCCCTGGCAGTGGTGTAATTCCGCTAATTAACTCATTTGTCCAGGGGGAGGCACTAGATGCTACCTGCGTTTTCAGCCCAACCCCCGACTTTCCCCAGCAGCCCGCATAATAGTCACTCGGGGAAGACACGCGGAGGGCTCCACGGAGATCCCAGGCGCTGCAGACAGAGGACGGAACCTCGCCACACTCAGAATTCCGGAACATGGCGGAGTGTGTGGGGGATGTTTGGGGCCGCCCTCCACGCAGCTGCCTGGTGTCACAGGTGTTCCCTGGCAGGGGGAAGTCCGCTAAATACCTCATCAGTCCAGAGGGAGGCACTAGATGGTACCTGCATTTCCAGCCTAACCCCCTGTTTTCCCCGGAAGCCCGCACTAGGAGACGCTCGGGGAAGACACGCGGAGGTCTCTTAGGATATCCAAGGCGCTGCAGACAGAGGACGGAACCTCGCCACACTCAGAATTCCGGAACGCGGCCGAGTGGGTTGGGGAGGTTTGGGGCCGCCTTCCACGCAGCTGTCATGTGTCACAGGTGTTCCCTGGCAGGGGGAAGTCCGCTAATTACCTCATCTTTCCAGGGGGAGGCACTAGATGCTACCTGCATTTCCAGCCCAACCCCCGACTTTCCCCTGCAGCCAGCATAAGAGTCACTCGGGGAAGACACGCGGAGGGCTCCTAGGAGATCCCAGGCGCTGCAGACAGAGGACGGAAACTCGCCACACTCAGAATTTCGGAACGGGGTCGAGTGCATGGGGGAGGCTTGGGGCCGCCCTCCACGGAGATGCCTGTTGTCACAGGTTTTCCCAGGCAGAGGGATTTCAACTAAATACCTCATCTGTCCAGGGGGATGAACTAGATGCTACCTGCATTTCCAGCCCAAACCCCGCATTTCCACGGCAGCCCGCACTATGGTACACTAGGGGAAGACACGCGGACGGCTCCTAGGAGATCCCAGGAGATGCAGACAGAGGACGGATCCTCGCCACACTCAGAATTCCGGAACGCTGCTGAGTGCGTGGGGGAATTTTGGGGCCGCACCCCACGCAGAGGCTTGGTTTCACAGGTGTTCCATGGCAGTAAGAATACCGCTAATTACCTCATCTGTCCATGGGGAGGCAATAGATGCTACCTGCATTTCTAGCCTATCCCCCGCGTTTTCCCGGCAGCCCGCACAAGGAGACACTCGTGGAAGTCACGCGGAGGGCTCCTAGGAGATCCCAGGCGCTGCAGACAGAGGACGGAACCTCCCCACACTCAGAATTCCGGAACGCGGTCGAGTGCTTGGGGGAGGTTTGGGGCCACCTTCCACGCAGCTGCCTGGTGTCAAAGGTGTTCCCTGGCAGGGGAATTCCGCTAATTACCTCATATGTCCAGTGGTAGGCACTAGATGCTACCTGCATTTCTAGCCCAACCCCCGCCTCTCCCTGTCAGCCCGCACTAGGAGAAACTCGGGGAAGACACGCGGATGGCTCCTAGGAGATCCCAGGTGCTGCAGAGAGAGGACGGAACCTCGCCACCCTCAGAATTCCGGAACGCGTCCGAGTGGGTGGGGGAGATTTGGGGCCGCCATCCACACAGCTGCTTGATGTCACAGGTGTTCCCTAGCAGGGGGAAGTCTTCTAATTACCTCATCTGTCCAGGGTGAGGCACTAGATGCTACCTGCATTTCTAGCCCAACCCCCGCCTTTCCCCGGCAGCCCGCACTAGGATACACTCAGGGAAGACATGCGGAGTGCTCCTAGGAGATCCCAGGCGCTGCAGACTGAGTACGGAACCTCCCCACACTCAGAATTCCGGAACCCGGCCGAGTAGGGAGGGAGTTTTGGGGCCACCATCCACGCAGCTGCCTGGTGTCACAGGTGTTCCCTGGCAGGGGTGTAATTCCGCTAATTGCCTCATCTGTCCAGGGGGAGGCACTAGATTCTACCTGCTTTTCCAGCCCAACCCCCGCCTTTCTCCGGCAGCCCGCAGTAGGAGAAAACTCAGAGAAGACACGGGAAGAGCTCCTAGGAGATCCCAGGCGCTGCAGACAGAGGACGGTACCTCCCCACACTCAGAATTCCGGAACCCGTCCGAGTGGGGAGGGAGTTTTGGGGCCACCATCCACGCAGCTGCCTGGTGTCACAGGTGTTCCCCGGCAGGGGTTTAATTCCGCTAATTACCTCATCTGTCCAGGGGGAGGCACAAGATGCTATCTGCATTTCCAGCACAACCCACGACTTTCCCCTGCAGCCCGCATAATAGTCACTCGGGGAAGACTCGCTGAGGGCTCCTAGGAGATCCCAGGCGCTGCAGACTGAGGACGGATCCTCGCCACACTCAGAATTCTGGAACGAGGCTGAGTGCGTGGGGGAAGTTTGGGGCCGCACCCCACCCAGCTGCTTGGTGTCACAGGTGTTCCATTGCAGGGGGAAGTCTGCTAATTACCTCATCTGTCCTGGGAGAGGCACTAGATGCTACCTGCATTTCCAGCCTTACCCCCGCCTTCCCCGGCAACCCGCACTAGGAGACACTCGGGGAAGAAACCCGGAGGGCTCCTGGGAGATTCCAGGCGCTGCAGACCGAGGACGGATCCTCGAAACACTCAGAATTCCGGAACGCGGCCGAGTGGTTGGGGGAGGTTTGGGGCCGACATCCACGCAGCTGCCTGTTGACACAGGTGTTCCCAGGAAGGGGGAAGTACTTTAATTACCTCATCTGTCCAGGGGGATGCACTAGATGCTACCTGTATATATAGCCCAACCCCCGCATTTCCCCGGCAGCCCGCACTAGGAGACACGCGGGGAAGACACGAGGATGGCTCCTAGGAGATCCCAGGTGCTGCAGACAGTGGACGGAACCTCGCCACACTCAGAATTCCGGAACCCGGCCGAGTGGGAGGGAGTTTTGGGGCCACCCTCCACGCAGCTGCCTGGTGTCACAGGTGTTCCCTGGCAGGGGTGTAATTCCGCTAATTGCCTCATCTGTCCAGGGGGAGGCACTAGACTCTACCTGCTTTTCCAGCCCAACCCCCGCATTTCTCCGGCAGCCCGCAGTAGGAGAAACTCGGAGAAGACACGGGAAGTGCTCCTAGGAGATCCCAGGCGCTGCAGACAGAGGACGGTGCCTGGCCACACTCAGAATTCTGGAACGGGTTCGAGTGCGTGGGGGAGGTATGTGGCCGCCCTACACGCAGCTGCCTGGTTTCAAATGTGTTCCCTGGCAGGGGGAATTCCGCTAATTACCTCATCTGTCCAGGGGGAGGCAATAGATGCTACCTGCATTTCCAGCCCAACCCCCGCCTTTCCTCGGCAGCCCGCTCTAGGATACATTCGGGTAAGACATGCGGATGGCTCCTAGGAGATCCCAGGCTCTGCAGAAAGAGGACGGAACCTCGCCACACTCAGAATTCCGGAACACGGCCGAGTGGGTGGGGGAGGTTTGGGGCCGCCCACTACGCAGATGCCTGTTGTCACAGGTTTTCCCAGGCTGGGGGAATTCAACTAAATACCTCATCAGTCCAGGGGGATGAACTAGATGCTACCTGCATTTCCAGCCCAAATCCCGCATTTCCACGGCAGCCCGCACTATGGGACACTAGGGGAAGACACGCGGACGGCTCCTATGAGATCCCAGGAGATGCAGACAGAGGACGGATCCTCGCCACACTCAGAATTCCGGAACGCGGCTGAGTGCGTGGGGGAAGTTTGGGGCCACACCACACGCAGCTGCTTGGTGTCACAGGTGTTCCATGGCAGGAAGAAGACCGCTAATTACCTCATCTGTCCAGGGGGAGGCACTAGATGCTACCTGCATTTCTAGAACAACCCCCGCCTTTCCCCGGCAGCCCGCATAAGAGTCACTCGGGGAAGACACGCGGAGGGCTCCTAGGAGATCCCAGGCGCTGCAGACAGAGGACGGAAGCTCGCCACAATCAGAATTCCGGAACACGGCCGAGTGGGTGGGGGAGGTTTGGGGCCGCCCTCCACGAAGCTGCCTGGTTTCACAGGTGTTCCCAGGCAGGGGGAAGTCCGCTAAATACCTCATCTGTCCAGAGGGAGGCACTAGATGCTACCTGCATTTCCAGCATAACCCCCTCATTTCCCCGGAAGCCCGCACTAGGAGACGCTCGGGGAAGACACGGGAAGGGCTCCTAGGAGATCCAAGGCGCTGCAGACAGAGGACGGAACCTCCCCACACTCAGAATTCCGGAACCCGGCCGAGTGTGTGGGGGAGGATTGGGGCCGCCATCCACACAGCTGCTTGATGTCACAGGTGTTCCCTGGCAGGGGGGAAGTCCGCTAACTACCTCATCTGTCCAGGGGGAGTCACTAGATGCTACCTGCATTTCCAGCCCAACCCCCGACTTTCCGCGGCAACCCGCTCTAGGATACACTCGGAGAAGACAGCGGAGGGCTCCTAGGAGATCCCAGGCGCTGCAGACCGAGGACGGAACCTCGCCACACTCAGAATTCCGGAACGCGGCCGAGTGTGTGGGGAGGTTTGCGGCCGCCCTCCACGCAGTTGCCTGGTGTCACAGGTGTTCCCTGGCAGGGGTGAAATTCCGCTAATTACCTCATTTGTCCAGGGTGAGGCACTAGATGCTACCTGTATATCCAGCCCAACCCGCTAATTACCCCTGCAGCCCGCTCTAGGATACACTCGGGGAAGACAGGCGGAGGGCTCCTAGAAGATCACAGGCTCTGCAGACCGAGGACGGAACCTCGCAACACTCAGAATTCTGGAACGCTGCCGAGTGGGTTGGGGAGTTTGGGGCCGCCCTCCACGCAGCTGCCTGGTGTCACATGTGTTCCCGGGCAGGGGGAAGTCCGCTAATTACCTCATCTGTCCAGGGGGAGGCACTAGATGCTACCTGCATTTCCAGCCCAACCCCCACCTTTCCCCGGCTGCCCACACTAGAAGACACTCGGGGAAGACACGCGGAGGGCTCCTAGGAGATCCCAGGCGCTGCAGACTGAGGACGGAACCTCGCCACCCTCAGAATTCCGGAACGCGGCCAAGTGTGTGGGGGAGGTTTGGGAACGCCCTCCACGCAGCTACCTTGTGTCACAGGTGTTCCCTGGCATGGGGAATTCCGCTAATTACCTCATCTCTCCAGGGGGAGGCACTAGATGCTACCAGCATTTCTAGCCTATCTCCCGCGTTTTCCCGGCAGCCCGCACAAGGAGACACTCGTGGAAGTCACGCGGAGGGCTCCTAGGAGATCCCAGGCACTGCAGACAGAGGACGGAACCTCCCCACACTCAGAATTCCGGAACGCGGTCGAGTGCTTGGGGGAGGTTTGGGGCCGCCCTCCACGCAGCTTCCTGGTGTCACAGGTGTTCCCTGGCAGTGGGAATTCAGCTAATTACCTCATGTGTCCAGGGGGAGGCACTAGATTCTACCTGCATTTCCAGCCAAATCCCCGCCTTTCCCCGGCAGCCCGCACTAAGAGGAACTCGGGGAAGACACGGGAATGGCTCCTAGGAGATCCCAGGCGCTGCAGACAGAGGACGGAAACTCGCCACACTCAGAATTTCGGTACGGGGTCGAGTGCATGGGGGAGGTTTGGGGCCGCCCTCCACGCAGATGCCTGCTGTCACATGTGTTCCCTGGCAGGGGGAAGTCCGCTAATTACCTCTTTTGTCCAGGGGTAGGCACTAGATGCTACCTGCATTTCCAGCCCAACCCCGCCTTTCCTCGGCAGCCCACTCTATGATACACTCGGGTAATGCATGCAGAGGGCTACTAGGAGATCCCAGGCTCTGCAGAAAGAGGACGGAACCTCGCCATACTCAGAATTCCGGAACGCGGCCGAGTGGGTGGGGGAGGTTTGGGGCCGTCCCCTACGCAGATGCCTGTTGTCACAGGTTTTCCCAGGCAAGGGGAATTCAACTAAATACCTCATCAGTCCAGGGGGATGAACTAGATGCTACCTGCATTTCCAGCCCAAATCCCGCATTTCCACGGCAGCCCGCACTATGGGACACTAGGGGAAGACACGCGGACGGCTCCTATGAGATCCCAGGAGATGCAGACAGAGGACGGATCCTCGCCACACTCAGAATTCCGGAACGCGGCTGAGTGCGTGGGGGAAGTTTGGGGCCACACCACACGCAGCTGCTTGGTGTCACCGGTGTTCCATGGCAGGAAGAAGACCGCTAATTACCTCATCTGTCCAGGGGGAGGCACTAGATGCTACCTGCATTTCCAGCCCAACCCCCACATTTTCCCGGCTGCCCACACTAGGAGACACTCGGGGAAGACACGCGGATGGCTCCTAGGAGATCCCAGGCGCTGCAGACTGAGGACGGAACTTCGCCACACTCAGAATTCCAGAACGCGTCCGAGTGGGTGGGGGAGTTTTGGGGCCGCCATCCACACAGCTGCTTGATGTCACAGGTGTTCCCTAGCAGGGGGAAGTCCGCTAATTACCTCATCTGTCCAGGGGTAGGCACTAGATGCTACCTGCATTTCTAGAACAACCCCCGCCTTTCCCCGGCAGCCCGCATAAGAGTCACTCGGGGAAGACACGCGGAGGGCTCCTAGGAGATCCCAGGCGCTGCAGACAGAGGACGGAAGCTCGCCACAATCAGAATTCCGGAACACGGCCGAGTGGGTGGGGGAGGTTTGGGGCCGCCCTCCACGAAGCTGCCTGGTTTCACAGGTGTTCCCAGGCAGGGGGAAGTCCGCTAAATACCTCATCTCTCCAGAGGGAGGCACTAGATGCTACCTGCATTTCCAGCATAACCCCCTCATTTCCCCGGAAGCCCGCACTAGGAGACGCTCGGGGAAGACACGGGAAGGGCTCCTAGGAGATCCAAGGCGCTGCAGACAGAGGACGGAACCTCCCCACACTCAGAATTCCGGAACCCGGCCGAGTGTGTGGGGGAGGATTGGGGCCGCCATCCACACAGCTGCTTGATGTCACAGGTGTTCCCTGGCAGGGGGAAGTCCGCTAACTACCTCATCTGTCCAGGGGGAGTCACTAGATGCTACCTGCATTTCCAGCCCAACCCCCGACTTTCCGCGGCAACCCGCTCTAGGATACACTCGGAGAAGACAGCGGAGGGCTCCTAGGAGATCCCAGGCGCTGCAGACCGAGGACGGAACCTCGCCACACTCAGAATTCCGGAACGCGGCCGAGTGTGAGGGGGAGGTTTGCGGCCGCCCTCCACGCAGTTGCCTGGTGTCACAGGTGTTCCCTGGCAGGGGTGAAATTCCGCTAATTACCTCATTTGTCCAGGGTGAGGCACTAGATGCTACCTGTATATACAGCCCAACCCCCTAATTACCCCTGCAGCGCGCTCTAGGATACACTCGGGGAAGAGAGGCGGAGGGCTCCTAGAAGATCACAGGCTCTGCAGACCGAGGACGGAACCTCGCAACACTCAGAATTCTGGAACGCTGCCGAGTGGGTTGGGGAATTTTGGGGCCGCCCTCCACGCAGCTGCCTGGTGTCACATGTGTTCCCGGGCAGGGGGAAGTCCGCTAATTACCTCATCTGTCCAGGGGGAGGCACTAGATCCTACATGCATTTCCAGCCCAACCCCCACCATTCCCCGGCTGCCCACACTAGGAGACACTCGGGGAAGACACGCGGAGGGCTCCTAGGAGATCCCAGGCGCTGCAGACTGAGGACGGAACCTCGCCACCCTCAGAATTCCGGAACGCGGCCAAGTGTGTGGGGGAGGTTTGGGAACGCCCTCCACGCAGCTACCTTGTGTCACAGGTGTTCCCTGGCATGGGGAATTCCGCTAATTACCTCATCTCTCCAGGGGGAGGCACTAGATGCTACCAGCATTTCTAGCCTATCCCCCGCGTTTTCCCGGCAGCCCGCACAAGGAGACACTCGTGGAAGTCACGCGGAGGGCTCCTAGGAGATCCCAGGCACTGCAGACAGAGGACGGAACCTCCCCACACTCAGAATTCCGGAACGCGTTCGAGTGCTTGGGGGAGGTTTGGGGCCGCCCTCCACGCAGCTTCCTGGTGTCACAGGTGTTCCCTGGCAGTGGGAATTCAGCTAATTACCTCATGTGTCCAGGGGGAGGCACTAGATTCTACCTGCATTTCCAGCCAAATCCCCGCCTTTCCCCGGCAGCCCGCACTAAGAGGAACTCGGGGAAGACACGGGAATGGCTCCTAGGAGATCCCAGGCGCTGCAGACAGAGGACGGAAACTCGCCACACTCAGAATTTTGGAACGGGGTCGAGTGCATGGGGGAGGTTTGGGGCCGCCCTCCACGCAGATGTCTGCTGTCACATGTGTTCCCTGGCAGGGGGAAGTCCGCTAATTACCTCTTTTGTCCAGGGGTAGGCACTAGATGCTACCTGCATTTCCAGCCCAACCCCCGCCTTTCCTCGGCAGCCCACTCTATGATACACTCGGGTAAGGCATGCGGAGGGCTCCTAGGAGATCCCAGGCTCTGCAGAAAGAGGACAGAACCTCGCCACACTCAGAATTCCGGAACGCGGCCGAGTGGGTGGGGGAGGTTTGGGGCCGTCCCCTACGCAGATGCCTGTTGTCACAGGTTTTCCCAGGCAAGGGGAATTCAACTAAATACCTCATCAGTCCAGGGGGATGAACTAGATGCTACCTGCATTTCCAGCCAAATCCCGCATTTCCACGGCAGCCCGCACTATGGGACACTAGGGGAAGACACGCGGACGCCTCCTATGAGATCCCAGGAGATGCAGACAGAGGACGGATCCTCGCCATACTCAGAATTCCGGAACGCGGCTGAGTGCGTGGGGGAAGTTTGGGGCCACACCCCACGCAGCTGCTTGGTGTCACAGGTGTTCCATGGCAGGAATAAGACCGCTAATTACCTCATCTGTCCAGGGGGAGGCACTAGATGCTACCTGCATTTCTAGAACAACCCCCACCTTTCCCCGGCAGCCTGCACTAGGAGACACTCGGGGAAGACACGCGGAGTGCTCCTAGGCGATCCCAGGTGCTGCAGACTGAGTACGGAACCTCCCCACACTCAGAATTCCGGAACCCGGCCGAGTGGGGAGGGAGTTTTGGGGCCACCCTCCACGCATCTGCCTGGTGTCACAGGTGTTCCCTGGCAGGGGTGTAATTCCGCTAATTGCCTCATCTGTGAAGGGGGATGCACTAGATTTTGCCTGCGTTTCCAGCCCAACCCCGCCTTTACCCTGCAGCCCGCATAAGAGTCACTCGGGGAAGACACGCGGAGGGCTCCTAGGAGATCCCAGGCGCTGCAGACAGAGGACGGAACCTCCCCACACACAGAATTCCGGAACCCGGCCGAGTGGGTGGGGGAGGTTTGTGGCCGCACTCCACGCAGCTGCCTGTTGACACAGGTGTTCCCAGGAAGGGGGAAGTACTTTAATTACCTCATCTGTCCAGGGGGATGCACTAGATGCTACCTGTATATATAGCACAACCCCCGCATTTCCCCGGCAGCCCGCACTAGGAGACACGCGGGGAAGACACGAGGATGGCTCCTAGGAGATCCCAGGTGCTGCAGACAGTGGACGGAACCTCGCCACACTCAGAATTCCGGAACCCGGCCGAGTGGGAGGGAGTTTTGGGGCCACCCTCCACGCAGCTGCCTGGTGTCACAGGTGTTCCCTGGCAGGGGTGTAATTCCGCTAATTGCCTCATCTGTCCAGGGGGAGGCACTAGACTCTACCTGCTTTTCCAGCCCAACCCCCGCATTTCTCCGGCAGCCCGCAGTAGGAGAAACTCGGAGAAGACACGGGAAGTGCTCCTAGGAGATCCCAGGCGCTGCAGACAGAGGACGGTGCCTGGCCACACTCAGAATTCTGGAACGGGTTCGAGTGCGTGGGGGAGGTATGTGGCCGCCCTACACGCAGCTGCCTGGTTTCAAATGTGTTCCCTGGCAGGGGGAATTCCGCTAATTACCTCATCTGTCCAGGGGGAGGCAATAGATGCTACCTGCATTTCCAGCCCAACCCCCGCCTTTCCTCGGCAGCCCGCTCTAGGATACATTCGGGTAAGACATGCGGATGGCTCCTAGGAGATCCCAGGCTCTGCAGAAAGAGGACGGAACCTCGCCACACTCAGAATTCCGGAACACGGCCGAGTGGGTGGGGGAGGTTTGGGGCCGCCCACTACGCAGATGCCTGTTGTCACAGGTTTTCCCAGGCTGGGGGAATTCAACTAAATACCTCATCAGTCCAGGGGGATGAACTAGATGCTACCTGCATTTCCAGCCCAAATCCCGCATTTCCACGGCAGCCCGCACTATGGGACACTAGGGGAAGACACGCGGACGGCTCCTATGAGATCCCAGGAGATGCAGACAGAGGACGGATCCTCGCCACACTCAGAATTCCGGAACGCGGCTGAGTGCGTGGGGGAAGTTTGGGGCCACACCACACGCAGCTGCTTGGTGTCACAGGTGTTCCATGGCAGGAAGAAGACCGCTAATTACCTCATCTGTCCAGGGGGAGGCACTAGATGCTACCTGCATTTCTAGAACAACCCCCGCCTTTCCCCGGCAGCCCGCATAAGAGTCACTCGGGGAAGACACGCGGAGGGCTCCTAGGAGATCCCAGGCGCTGCAGACAGAGGACGGAAGCTCGCCACAATCAGAATTCCGGAACACGGCCGAGTGGGTGGGGGAGGTTTGGGGCCGCCCTCCACGAAGCTGCCTGGTTTCACAGGTGTTCCCAGGCAGGGGGAAGTCCGCTAAATACCTCATCTGTCCAGAGGGAGGCACTAGATGCTACCTGCATTTCCAGCATAACCCCCTCATTTCCCCGGAAGCCCGCACTAGGAGACGCTCGGGGAAGACACGGGAAGGGCTCCTAGGAGATCCAAGGCGCTGCAGACAGAGGACGGAACCTCCCCACACTCAGAATTCCGGAACCCGGCCGAGTGTGTGGGGGAGGATTGGGGCCGCCATCCACACAGCTGCTTGATGTCACAGGTGTTCCCTGGCAGGGGGAAGTCCGCTAACTACCTCATCTGTCCAGGGGGAGTCACTAGATGCTACCTGCATTTCCAGCCCAACCCCCGACTTTCCGCGGCAACCCGCTCTAGGATACACTCGGAGAAGACAGCGGAGGGCTCCTAGGAGATCCCAGGCGCTGCAGACCGAGGACGGAACCTCGCCACACTCAGAATTCCGGAACGCGGCCGAGTGTGTGGGGGAGGTTTGCGGCCGCCTTCCACGCAGTTGCCTGGTGTCACAGGTGTTCCCTGGCAGGGGTGAAATTCCGCTAATTACCTCATTTGTCCAGGGTGAGGCACTAGATGCTACCTGTATATCCAGCCCAACCCGCTAATTACCCCTGCAGCCCGCTCTAGGATACACTCGGGGAAGACAGGCGGAGGGCTCCTAGAAGATCACAGGCTCTGCAGACCGAGGACGGAACCTCGCAACACTCAGAATTCTGGAACGCTGCCGAGTGGGTTGGGGAGTTTTGGGGCCGCCCTCCACGCAGCTGCCTGGTGTCACATGTGTTCCCGGGCAGGGGGAAGTCCGCTAATTACCTCATCTGTCCAGGGGGAGGCACTAGATGCTACCTGCATTTCCAGCCCAACCCCCACCTTTCCCCGGCTGCCCACACTAGAAGACACTCGGGGAAGACACGCGGAGGGCTCCTAGGAGATCCCAGGCGCTGCAGACTGAGGACGGAACCTCGCCACCCTCAGAATTCCGGAACGCGGCCAAGTGTGTGGGGGAGGTTTGGGAACGCCCTCCACGCAGCTACCTTGTGTCACAGGTGTTCCCTGGCATGGGGAATTCCGCTAATTACCTCATCTCTCCAGGGGGAGGCACTAGATGCTACCAGCATTTCTAGCCTATCTCCCGCGTTTTCCCGGCAGCCCGCACAAGGAGACACTCGTGGAAGTCACGCGGAGGGCTCCTAGGAGATCCCAGGCACTGCAGACAGAGGACGGAACCTCCCCACACTCAGAATTCCGGAACGCGGTCGAGTGCTTGGGGGAGGTTTGGGGCCGCCCTCCACGCAGCTTCCTGGTGTCACAGGTGTTCCCTGGCAGTGGGAATTCAGCTAATTACCTCATGTGTCCAGGGGGAGGCACTAGATTCTACCTGCATTTCCAGCCAAATCCCCGCCTTTCCCCGGCAGCCCGCACTAAGAGGAACTCGGGGAAGACACGGGAATGGCTCCTAGGAGATCCCAGGCGCTGCAGACAGAGGACGGAAACTCGCCACACTCAGAATTTCGGTACGGGGTCGAGTGCATGGGGGAGGTTTGGGGCCGCCCTCCACGCAGATGCCTGCTGTCACATGTGTTCCCTGGCAGGGGGAAGTCCGCTAATTACCTCTTTTGTCCAGGGGTAGGCACTAGATGCTACCTGCATTTCCAGCCCAACCCCCGCCTTTCCTCGGCAGCCCACTCTATGATACACTCGGGTAATGCATGCAGAGGGCTACTAGGAGATCCCAGGCTCTGCAGAAAGAGGACGGAACCTCGCCATACTCAGAATTCCGGAACGCGGCCGAGTGGGTGGGGGAGGTTTGGGGCCGTCCCCTACGCAGATGCCTGTTGTCACAGGTTTTCCCAGGCAAGGGGAATTCAACTAAATACCTCATCAGTCCAGGGGGATGAACTAGATGCTACCTGCATTTCCAGCCCAAATCCCGCATTTCCACGGCAGCCCGCACTATGGGACACTAGGGGAAGACACGCGGACGGCTCCTATGAGATCCCAGGAGATGCAGACAGAGGACGGATCCTCGCCACACTCAGAATTCCGGAACGCGGCTGAGTGCGTGGGGGAAGTTTGGGGCCACACCACACGCAGCTGCTTGGTGTCACCGGTGTTCCATGGCAGGAAGAAGACCGCTAATTACCTCATCTGTCCAGGGGGAGGCACTAGATGCTACCTGCATTTCCAGCCCAACCCCCACATTTTCCCGGCTGCCCACACTAGGAGACACTCGGGGAAGACACGCGGATGGCTCCTAGGAGATCCCAGGCGCTGCAGACTGAGGACGGAACTTCGCCACACTCAGAATTCCAGAACGCGTCCGAGTGGGTGGGGGAGTTTTGGGGCCGCCATCCACACAGCTGCTTGATGTCACAGGTGTTCCCTAGCAGGGGGAAGTCCGCTAATTACCTCATCTGTCCAGGGGTAGGCACTAGATGCTACCTGAATTTCTAGAACAACCCCCGCCTTTCCCCGGCAGCCCGCATAAGAGTCACTCGGGGAAGACACGCGGAGGGCTCCTAGGAGATCCCAGGCGCTGCAGACAGAGGACGGAAGCTCGCCACAATCAGAATTCCGGAACACGGCCGAGTGGGTGGGGGAGGTTTGGGGCCGCCCTCCACGAAGCTGCCTGGTTTCACAGGTGTTCCCAGGCAGGGGGAAGTCCGCTAAATACCTCATCTCTCCAGAGGGAGGCACTAGATGCTACCTGCATTTCCAGCATAACCCCCTCATTTCCCCGGAAGCCCGCACTAGGAGACGCTCGGGGAAGACACGGGAAGGGCTCCTAGGAGATCCAAGGCGCTGCAGACAGAGGACGGAACCTCCCCACACTCAGAATTCCGGAACCCGGCCGAGTGTGTGGGGGAGGATTGGGGCCGCCATCCACACAGCTGCTTGATGTCACAGGTGTTCCCTGGCAGGGGGAAGTCCGCTAACTACCTCATCTGTCCAGGGGGAGTCACTAGATGCTACCTGCATTTCCAGCCCAACCCCCGACTTTCCGCGGCAACCCGCTCTAGGATACACTCGGAGAAGACAGCGGAGGGCTCCTAGGAGATCCCAGGCGCTGCAGACCGAGGACGGAACCTCGCCACACTCAGAATTCCGGAACGCGGCCGAGTGTGTGGGGGAGGTTTGCGGCCGCCCTCCACGCAGTTGCCTGGTGTCACAGGTGTTCCCTGGCAGGGGTGAAATTCCGCTAATTACCTCATTTGTCCAGGGTGAGGCACTAGATGCTACCTGTATATACAGCCCAACCCCCTAATTACCCCTGCAGCGCGCTCTAGGATACACTCGGGGAAGAGAGGCGGAGGGCTCCTAGAAGATCACAGGCTCTGCAGACCGAGGACGGAACCTCGCAACACTCAGAATTCTGGAAAGCTGCCGAGTGGGTTGGGGAATTTTGGGGCCGCCCTCCACGCAGCTGCCTGGTGTCACATGTGTTCCCGGGCAGGGGGAAGTCCGCTAATTACCTCATCTGTCCAGGGGGAGGCACTAGATCCTACATGCATTTCCAGCCCAACCCCCACCATTCCCCGGCTGCCCACACTAGGAGACACTCGGGGAAGACACGCGGAGGGCTCCTAGGAGATCCCAGGCGCTGCAGACTGAGGACGGAACCTCGCCACCCTCAGAATTCCGGAACGCGGCCAAGTGTGTGGGGGAGGTTTGGGAACGCCCTCCACGCAGCTACCTTGTGTCACAGGTGTTCCCTGGCATGGGGAATTCCGCTAATTACCTCATCTCTCCAGGGGGAGGCACTAGATGCTACCAGCATTTCTAGCCTATCCCCCGCGTTTTCCCGGCAGCCCGCACAAGGAGACACTCGTGGAAGTCACGCGGAGGGCTCCTAGGAGATCCCAGGCACTGCAGACAGAGGACGGAACCTCCCCACACTCAGAATTCCGGAACGCGTTCGAGTGCTTGGGGGAGGTTTGGGGCCGCCCTCCACGCAGCTTCCTGGTGTCACAGGTGTTCCCTGGCAGTGGGAATTCAGCTAATTACCTCATGTGTCCAGGGGGATGCACTAGATTCTACCTGCATTTCCAGCCAAATCCCCGCCTTTCCCCGGCAGCCCGCACTAAGAGGAACTCGGGGAAGACACGGGAATGGCTCCTAGGAGATCCCAGGCGCTGCAGACAGAGGACGGAAACTCGCCACACTCAGAATTTTGGAACGGGGGTCGAGTGCATGGGGGAGGTTTGGGGCCGCCCTCCACGCAGATGTCTGCTGTCACATGTGTTCCCTGGCAGGGGGAAGTCCGCTAATTACCTCTTTTGTCCAGGGGTAGGCACTAGATGCTACCTGCATTTCCAGCCCAACCCCCGCCTTTCCTCGGCAGCCCACTCTATGATACACTCGGGTAAGGCATGCGGAGGGCTCCTAGGAGATCCCAGGCTCTGCAGAAAGAGGACAGAACCTCGCCACACTCAGAATTCCGGAACGCGGCCGAGTGGGTGGGGGAGGTTTGGGGCCGTCCCCTACGCAGATGCCTGTTGTCACAGGTTTTCCCAGGCAAGGGGAATTCAACTAAATACCTCATCAGTCCAGGGGGATGAACTAGATGCTACCTGCATTTCCAGCCCAAATCCCGCATTTCCACGGCAGCCCGCACTATGGGACACTAGGGGAAGACACGCGGACGCCTCCTATGAGATCCCAGGAGATGCAGACAGAGGACGGATCCTCGCCATACTCAGAATTCCGGAACGCGGCTGAGTGCGTGGGGGAAGTTTGGGGCCACACCCCACGCAGCTGCTTGGTGTCACAGGTGTTCCATGGCAGGAATAAGACCGCTAATTACCTCATCTGTCCAGGGGGAGGCACTAGATGCTACCTGCATTTCTAGAACAACCCCCACCTTTCCCCGGCAGCCTGCACTAGGAGACACTCGGGGAAGACACGCAGAGTGCTCCTAGGCGATCCCAGGTGCTGCAGACTGAGTACGGAACCTCCCCACACTCAGAATTCCGGAACCCGGCCGAGTGGGGAGGGAGTTTTGGGGCCACCCTCCACGCATCTGCCTGGTGTCACAGGTGTTCCCTGGCAGGGGTGTAATTCCGCTAATTGCCTCATCTGTGAAGGGGGATGCACTAGATTTTGCCTGCGTTTCCAGCCCAACCCCGCCTTTACCCTGCAGCCCGCATAAGAGTCACTCGGGGAAGACACGCGGAGGGCTCCTAGGAGATCCCAGGCGCTGCAGACAGAGGACGGAACCTCCCCACACACAGAATTCCGGAACCCGGCCGAGTGGGTGGGGGAGGTTTGTGGCCGCACTCCACGCAGCTGCCTGGTTTCACATGTGTTCCCTGGCAGGGTGAAGTCCGCTAAATACCTCATGTGTCCAGGGGGAGGCACTAGATGCTACTTGCATTTCCAGCAAATCCCCCGACTTTCCCCGACATCCCTCTCAAGAATACACTCAGAGAAGACAAGAGGAGTGCTCCTAGGAGATCCCAGGCGCTGCAGACAGAGGACGGAACCTCGCCAAACTCAGAATTCCGGAACGCGCCCGAGTTGTTGGGGGAGGTTTGGGGCCGCCCTCCACGCAGCTGCCTGGTCTCACAGGTGTTCCCTGGCAGGTGTGTAATTCCGCTAATTACCTCATTTGTCCAGGGGGAGGCACTAGATGCTACCTGCGTTTCCTGCCCAACCACCGACTTTCCACAGCAGCCCGCATAATAGTCACTCGGGGAAGACACGCGGAGGGCTCCTCGGAGATCCCAGGCCTGCAGACAGAGGACGGAACCTCGCCACACTCAGAATTCCGGAACGCGGCCTAGTGTGTGGGGGAGGTTTTGGGCAGCCCACCACGGAGCTGCCTGGTGTCACAGGTGTTCACTTGCAGGGGGAAGTCCGATAAATACTTCATCTGTCCAGAGGGAGGCACTAGATGCTACTTGTATTTCCAGCCCAACCCCCGCTTTTCCCCTGCAGCCCGCAAAAGAGTCACTCGGGGAAGACACGTGGAGGGCTCCTAGGAGATCCAAGGCGCTGCAGAAAGAGTACGGAACCTCCCAACTCTCAGAATTCCGGAACCCGGCCGAGTGGGTGGGGGAGGTTTGTGGCCGCACTCCACGCAGCTGCCTGGTTTCACATGTGTTCCCTGGCAGGGTGAAGTCCGCTAAATACCTCATCTGTCCAGGGGGAGGCACTAGATGCTACTTGCATTTCCAGCAAATCCCCCGACTTTCCCCGACATCCCTCTCAAGAATACACTCAGAGAAGACAAGAGGAGTGCTCCTAGGAGATCACAGGCGCTGCAACAGAGGACGGAAGCTCGCCACAATCAGAATTCCGGAACTCGGCCGAGTGGGTGGGGGAGGATTGGGGCCGACTTCCACGAATCTGCCTGGTTTCACAGGTGTTCCCTGGCAGGGGGAAGTCCGCTAAATACCTCATCTCTCCAGAGGGAGGCACTAGATGCTACCTGCATTTTCAGCCTAACCCCCTCTTTTCCCCGGAAGCCCGCACTAGGGGACGCTCGGGGAAGACACGCGGAGGGCACCTAGGATATCCAAGGCGCTGCAGACAGAGGACGGAACCTCCCCACACTCAGAATTCCGGAACCCGGCCGAGTGTGTGGGGGAGATTTGGGGCCGCCCTCCAAGCAGCTGCCTGGTGTCACAGGTGTTCCCTCGCAGAGGGAAGTCCGCTAATTACCTCATCTTTCCAGGGGGAGGCACTAGATGCTACCTGCTTTTCCAGCCCAACCCCCGCCTTTCTCCGGCAGCCCACACTAGGAGAAACTCGGGGAAGACACGGGAAGGGCTCCTAGGAGATCCGAGGCGCTGCAGACAGAGGACGGTACCTGGCCAAACTCAGAAACCCGGAACGGGGTCTAGTGCTTGGGGGAGGTTTGGGGCCGCCCTCCACGCAGCTTCCTGGTGTCACAGGTGTTCCCTGGCAGTGGGAATTCAGCTAATTACCTCATGTGTCCAGGGGGAGGCACTAGATTCTACCTGCATTTCCAGCCAAATCCCCGCCTTTCCCCGGCAGCCCGCACTAAGAGGAACTCGGGGAAGACACGGGAATGGCTCCTAGGAGATCCCAGGCACTGCAGACAGAGGACGGAAACTCGCCACACTCAGAATTTTGGAACGGGGTCGAGTGCATGGGGGAGGTTTGGGGCCGCCCTCCACGCAGATGTCTGCTGTCACATGTGTTCCCTGGCAGGGGGAAGTCCGCTAATTACCTCTTTTGTCCAGGGGTAGGCACTAGATGCTACCTGCATTTCCAGCCCAACCCCCGCCTTTCCTCGGCAGCCCACTCTATGATACACTCGGGTAAGGCATGCGGAGGGCTCCTAGGAGATCCCAGGCTCTGCAGAAAGAGGACAGAACCTCGCCACACTCAGAATTCCGGAACGCGGCCGAGTGGGTGGGGGAGGTTTGGGGCCGTCCCCTACGCAGATGCCTGTTGTCACAGGTTTTCCCAGGCAAGGGGAATTCAACTAAATACCTCATCAGTCCAGGGGGATGAACTAGATGCTACCTGCATTTCCAGCCCAAATCCCGCATTTCCACGGCAGCCCGCACTATGGGACACTAGGGGAAGACACGCGGACGCCTCCTATGAGATCCCAGGAGATGCAGACAGAGGACGGATCCTCGCCACACTCAGAATTCCGGAACGCGGCTGAGTGCGTGGGGGAAGTTTGGGGCCACACCCCACGCAGCTGCTTGGTGTCACAGGTGTTCCATGGCAGGAATAAGACCGCTAATTACCTCATCTGTCCAGGGGGAGGCACTAGATGCTACCTGCATTTCTAGAACAACCCCCACCTTTCCCCGGCAGCCTGCACTAGGAGACACTCGGGGAAGACACGCGGAGTGCTCCTAGGCGATCCCAGGTGCTGCAGACTGAGTACGGAACCTCCCCACACTCAGAATTCCGGAACCCGGCCGAGTGGGGAGGGAGTTTTGGGGCCACCCTCCACGCATCTGCCTGGTGTCACAGGTGTTCCCTGGCAGGGGTGTAATTCCGCTAATTGCCTCATCTGTGAAGGGGGATGCACTAGATTTTGCCTGCGTTTCCAGCCCAACCCCGCCTTTACCCTGCAGCCCGCATAAGAGTCACTCGGGGAAGACACGCGGAGGGCTCCTAGGAGATCCCAGGCGCTGCAGACAGAGGACGGAACCTCCCCACACACAGAATTCCGGAACCCGGCCGAGTGGGTGGGGGAGGTTTGTGGCCGCACTCCACGCAGCTGCCTGGTTTCACATGTGTTCCCTGGCAGGGTGAAGTCCGCTAAATACCTCATGTGTCCAGGGGGAGGCACTAGATGCTACTTGCATTTCCAGCAAATCCCCCGACTTTCCCCGACATCCCTCTCAAGAATACACTCAGAGAAGACAAGAGGAGTGCTCCTAGGAGATCACAGGCGCTGCAGACAGAGGACGGAACCTCGCCAAACTCAGAATTCCGGAACGCGCCCGAGTTGTTGGGGGAGGTTTGGGGCCGCCCTCCACGCAGCTGCCTGGTCTCACAGGTGTTCCCTGGCAGGTGTGTAATTCCGCTAATTACCTCATTTGTCCAGGGGGAGGCACTAGATGCTACCTGCGTTTCCTGCCCAACCACCGACTTTCCACAGCAGCCCGCATAATAGTCACTCGGGGAAGACACGCGGAGGGCTCCTCGGAGATCCCAGGCCTGCAGACAGAGGACGGAACTTCGCCACACTCAGAATTCCGGAACGCGGCCTAGTGTGTGGGGGAGGTTTTGGGCAGCCCACCACGGAGCTGCCTGGTGTCACAGGTGTTCACTTGCAGGGGGAAGTCCGATAAATACTTCATCTGTCCAGAGGGAGGCACTAGATGCTACTTGTATTTCCAGCCCAACCCCCGCTTTTCCCCTGCAGCCCGCAAAAGAGTCACTCGGGGAAGACACGTGGAGGGCTCCTAGGAGATCCAAGGCGCTGCAGAAAGAGTACGGAACCTCCCAACTCTCAGAATTCCGGAACCCGGCCGAGTGGGTGGGGGAGGTTTGTGGCCGCACTCCACGCAGCTGCCTGGTTTCACATGTGTTCCCTGGCAGGGTGAAGTCCGCTAAATACCTCATCTGTCCAGGGGGAGGCACTAGATGCTACTTGCATTTCCAGCAAATCCCCCGACTTTCCCCGACATCCCTCTCAAGAATACACTCAGAGAAGACAAGAGGAGTGCTCCTAGGAGATCACAGGCGCTGCAACAGAGGACGGAAGCTCGCCACAATCAGAATTCCGGAACTCGGCCGAGTGGGTGGGGGAGGATTGGGGCCGACTTCCACGAATCTGCCTGGTTTCACAGGTGTTCCCTGGCAGGGGGAAGTCCGCTAAATACCTCATCTCTCCAGAGGGAGGCACTAGATGCTACCTGCATTTTCAGCCTAACCCCCTCTTTTCCCCGGAAGCCCGCACTAGGGGACGCTCGGGGAAGACACGCGGAGGGCACCTAGGATATCCAAGGCGCTGCAGACAGAGGACGGAACCTCCCCACACTCAGAATTCCGGAACCCGGCCGAGTGTGTGGGGGAGATTTGGGGCCGCCCTCCAAGCAGCTGCCTGGTGTCACAGGTGTTCCCTCGCAGAGGGAAGTCCGCTAATTACCTCATCTTTCCAGGGGGAGGCACTAGATGCTACCTGCTTTTCCAGCCCAACCCCCGCCTTTCTCCGGCAGCCCACACTAGGAGAAACTCGGGGAAGACACGGGAAGGGCTCCTAGGAGATCCGAGGCGCTGCAGACAGAGGACGGTACCTGGCCAAACTCAGAATCCCGGAACGGGGTCTAGTGCGTGGGGGAAGTTTGTGGCCGCCCTACACGAAGCTGCCTGGTGTCAAATGTGTTCCCTGGCAGGGGGAAGTCCGCTAATTACCTCATCTGTCCAGGGGGAGGCACTAGATGCTATCTGCATTTGCAGCACAACACCCGACTTTCCCCGGCAGCCAGCATAATAGTCACTAGGGGAAGACACGCGGAGGGCTCCTAGGAGATCCCAGGCGCTGCAGACAGAGGACGGAACCTCCCCACACTCAGAATTCCGGAACGGGTTCGAGTGCGTGGGGGAGGTTTGTGGCCGCCCTACACGCAGCTGCCTGGTTTCATATGTGTTCCCTGGCAGGGGGAATTCCGCTAATTACCTCATCTGTCCAGGGGGAGGCACTAGATGCTACCTGCATTTCCAGCCCAACCCCCACCTTTCCCCGGCTGCTCACACTAGGAGACACTCGGGGAAGACACGCGGAGGGCTCCTAGGAGATCCCAGGCGCTGCAGACTGAGGACGGAACCTCGCCACGCTCAGAATTCCGGAACGCGGCCAAGTGTGTGGGGGATTTTTGGGAACGCCCTCCACGCAGCTGCCTGGTGTCACAGGTGTTCCCTAGCAGGGGGAAGTCCGCTAATTACCTCATCTGTCCAGGGGTAGGCACTAGATGCTACCTGCATTTCTAGAACAACCCCCGCCTTTCCCCGGCAGCCCGCATAAGAGTCACTCGGGGAAGACACGCGGAGGGCTCCTAGGAGATCCCAGGCGCTGCAGACAGAGGACGGAAGCTCGCCACAATCAGAATTCCGGAACACGGCCGAGTGGGTGGGGGAGGTTTGGGGCCGCCCTCCACGAAGCTGCCTGGTTTCACAGGTGTTCCCAGGCAGGGGGAAGTCCGCTAAATACCTCATCTGTCCAGAGGGAGGCACTAGATGCTACCTGCATTTCCAGCATAACCCCCTCATTTCCCCGGAAGCCCGCACTTGGAGACGCTCGGGGAAGACACGGGAAGGGCTCCTAGGAGATCCAAGGCGCTGCAGACAGAGGACGGAACCTCCCCACACTCAGAATTCCGGAACCCGGCCGAGTGTGTGGGGGAGGATTGGGGCCGCCATCCACACAGCTGCTTGATGTCACAGGTGTTCCCTGGCAGGGGGAAGTCCGCTAACTACCTCATCAGTCCAGGGGGAATCACTAGATGCTACCTGCATTTCCAGCCCAACCCCCGACTTTCCGCGGCAACCCGCTCTAGGATACACTCGGAGAAGACAGCGGAGGGCTCCTAGGAGATCCCAGGCGCTGCAGACCGAGGACGGAACCTCGCCACACTCAGAATTCCGGAACGCGGCCGAGTGTGTGGGGGAGGTTTGCGGCCGCCCTCCACGCAGTTGCCTGGTGTCACAGGTGTTCCCTGGCAGGGGTGAAATTCCGCTAATTACCTCATTTGTCCAGGGTGAGGCACTAGATGCTACCTGTATATCCAGCCCAACCCCCTAATTACCCCTGCAGCCCGCTCTAGGATACACTCGGGGAAGACAGGCGGAGGGCTCCTAGAAGATCACAGGCTCTGCAGACCGAGGACGGAACCTCGCAACACTCAGAATTCTGGAACGCTGCCGAGTGGGTTGGGGAGTTTTGGGGCCGCCCTCCACGCAGCTGCCTGGTGTCACAGGTGTTCCCTGGCATGGGGAATTCCGCTAATTACCTCATCTCTCCAGGGGGAGGCACTAGATGCTACCAGCATTTCTAGCCTATCCCCCGCGTTTTCCCGGCAGCCCGCACAAGGAGACACTCGTGGAAGTCACGCGGAGGGCTCCTAGGAGATCCCAGGCACTGCAGACAGAGGACGGAACCTCCCCACACTCAGAATTCCGGAATGCGGTCGAGTGCTTGGGGGAGGTTTGGGGCCGCCCTCCACGCAGCTTCCTGGTGTCACAGGTGTTCCCTGGCAGTGGGAATTCAGCTAATTACCTCATGTGTCCAGGGGGAGGCACTAGATTCTACCTGCATTTCCAGCCAAATCCCCGCCTTTCCCCGGCAGCCCGCACTAAGAGGAACTCGGGGAAGACACGGGAATGGCTCCTAGGAGATCCCAGGCGCTGCAGACAGAGGACGGAAACTCGCCACACTCAGAATTTCGGAACGGGGTCGAGTGCATGGGGGAGGTTTGGGGCCGCCCTCCACGCAGATGCCTGCTGTCACATGTGTTCCCTGGCAGGGGGAAGTCCGCTAATTACCTCTTTTGTCCAGGGGTAGGCACTAGATGCTACCTGCATTTCCAGCCCAACCCCCGCCTTTCCTCGGCAGCCCACTCTATGATACACTCGGGTAATGCATGCGGAGGGCTCCTAGGTGATCCCAGGCTCTGCAGAAAGAGGACGGAACCTCGCCATACTCAGAATTCCGGAACGCGGCCGAGTGGGTGGGGGAGGTTTGGGGCCGTCCACTACGCAGATGCCTGTTGTCACAGGTTTTCCCAGGCAAGGGGAATTCAACTAAATACCTCATCAGTCCAGGGGGATGAACTAGATGCTACCTGCATTTCCAGCCCAAATCCCGCATTTCCACGGCAGCCCGCACTATGGGACACTAGGGGAAGACACGCGGACGGCTCCTATGAGATCCCAGGAGATGCAGACAGAGGACGGATCCTCGCCACACTCAGAATTCCGGAACGCGGCTGAGTGCGTGGGGGAAGTTTGGGGCCACACCACACGCAGCTGCTTGGTGTCACCGGTGTACCATGGCAGGAAGAAGACCGCTAATTACCTCATCTGTCCAGGGGGAGGCACTAGATGCTACCTGCATTTCCAGCCCAACCCCCACATTTTCCCGGCTGCCCACACTAGGAGACACTCGGGGAAGACACGCGGATTGCTCCTAGGAGATCCCAGGCGCTGCAGACAGAGGACGGAAGCTCGCCACAATCAGAATTCCGGAACACGGCCGAGTGGGTGGGGGAGGTTTGGGGCCGCCCTCCACGAAGCTGCCTGGTTTCACAGGTGTTCCCAGGCAGGGGGAAGTCCGCTAAATACCTCATCTGTCCAGAGGGAGGCACTAGATGCTACCTGCATTTCCAGCATAACCCCCTCATTTCCCCGGAAGCTCGCACTAGGAGACGCTCGGGGAAGACACGGGAAGGGCTCCTAGGAGATCCAAGGCGCTGCAGACAGAGGACGGAACCTCCCCACACTCAGAATTCCGGAACCCGGCCGAGTGTGTGGGGGAGGATTGGGGCCGCCATCCACACAGCTGCTTGATGTCACAGGTGTTCCCTGGCAGGGGGAAGTCCGCTAACTACCTCATCTGTCCAGGGGGAGTCACTAGATGCTACCTGCATTTCCAGCCCAACCCCCGACTTTCCGCGGCAACCCGCTCTAGGATACACTCGGAGAAGACAGCGGAGGGCTCCTAGGAGATCCCAGGCGCTGCAGACCGAGGACGGAACCTCGCCACACTCAGAATTCCGGAACGCGGCCGAGTGTGTGGGGGAGGTTTGCGGCCGCCCTCCACGCAGTTGCCTGGTGTCACAGGTGTTCCCTGGCAGGGGTGAAATTCCGCTAATTACCTCATTTGTCCAGGGTGAGGCACTAGATGCTACCTGTATATCCAGCCCAACCCCCTAATTACCCCTGCAGCCCGCCCTAGGATACACTCGGGGAAGACAGGCGGAGGGCTCCTAGAAGATCACAGGCTCTGCAGACCGAGGACGGAACCTCGCAACACTCAGAATTCTGGAACGCTGCCGAGTGGGTTGGGGAGTTTTGGGGCCGCCCTCCACGCAGCTGCCTGGTGTCACATGTGTTCCCGGGCAGGGGGAAGTCCGCTAATTACCTCATCTGTCCAGGGGGAGGCTCTAGATGCTACCTGCATTTCCAGCCCAACCCCCACCATCCCCGGCTGCCCACACTAGGAGACACTCGGGGAAGACACGCGGAGGGCTCCTAGGAGATCCCAGGCGCTGCAGACTGAGGACGGAACCTCGCCACCCTCAGAATTCCGGAACGCGGCCAAGTGTGTGGGGGAGGTTTGGGAACGCCCTCCACGCAGCTACCTTGTGTCACAGGTGTTCCCTGGCATGGGGAATTCCGCTAATTACCTCATCACTCCAGGGGGAGGCACTAGATGCTACCAGCATTTCTAGCCTATCCACCGCGTTTTCCCGGCAGCCCGCACAAGGAGACACTCGTGGAAGTCACGCGGAGGGCTCCTAGGAGATCCCAGGCACTGCAGACAGAGGACGGAACCTCCCCACACTCAGAATTCCGGAACGCGTTCGAGTGCTTGGGGGAGGTTTGGGGCCGCCCTCCACGCAGCTTCCTGGTGTCACAGGTGTTCCCTGGCAGTGGGAATTCAGCTAATTACCTCATGTGTCCAGGGGGAGGCACTAGATTCTACCTGCATTTCCAGCCAAATCCCCGCCTTTCCCCGGCAGCCCGCACTAAGAGGAACTCGGGGAAGACACGGGAATGGCTCCTAGGAGATCCCAGGCGCTGCAGACAGAGGACGGAAACTCGCCACACTCAGAATTTCGGAACGGGGTCGAGTGCATGGGGGAGGTTTGGGGCCGCCCTCCACGCAGATGCCTGCTGTCACATGTGTTCCCTGGCAGGGGGAAGTCCGCTAATTACCTCTTTTGTCCAGGGGTAGGCACTAGATGCTACCTGCATTTCCAGCCCAACCCCCGCCTTTCCTCGGCAGCCCACTCTATGATACACTCGGGTAAGGCATGCGGAGGGCTCCTAGGAGATCCCAGTCTCTGCAGAAAGAGGACAGAACCTCGCCACACTCAGAATTCCAGAACGCGGCCGAGTGGGTGGGGGAGGTTTGGGGCCGTCCCCTACGCAGATGCCTGTTGTCACAGGTTTTCCCAGGCAAGGGGAATTCAACTAAATACCTCATCAGTCCAGGGGGATGAACTAGATGCTACCTGCATTTCCAGCCCAAATCCCGCATTTCCACGGCAGCCCGCACTATGGTACACTAGGGGAAGACACGCGGACGCCTCCTATGAGATCCCAGGAGATGCAGACAGAGGACGGATCCTCGCCACACTCAGAATTCCGGAACGCGGCTGAGTGCGTGGGGGAAGTTTGGGGCCACACCCCACGCAGCTGCTTGGTGTCACAGGTGTTCCATGGCAGGAATAAGACCGCTAATTACCTCATCTGTCCAGGGGTAGGCACTAGATGCTACCTGCATTTCTAGAACTACCCCCACCTTTCCCCGGCAGCCTGCACTAGGAGACACTCGGGGAAGACACGCGGAGTGCTCCTAGGCGATCCCAGGTGCTGCAGACTGAGTACGGAACCTCCCCACACTCAGAATTCCGGAACCCGGCCGAGTGGGGAGGGAGTTTTTGGGGCCACCCTCCACGCATCTGCCTGGTGTCACAGGTGTTCCCTGGCAGGGGTGTAATTCCGCTAATTGCCTCATCTGTGAAGGGGGATGCACTAGATTTTGCCTGCGTTTCCAGCCCAACCCCGCCTTTACCCTGCAGCCCGCATAAGAGTCACTCGGGGAAGACACGCGGAGGGCTCCTAGGAGATCCCAGGCGCTGCAGACAGAGGACGGAACCTCCCCACACACAGAATTCCGGAACCCGGCCGAGTGGGTGGGGGAGGTTTGTGGCCGCACTCCACGCAGCTGCCTGGTTTCACATGTGTTCCCTGGCAGGGTGAAGTCCGCTAAATACCTCATGTGTCCAGGGGGAGGCACTAGATGCTACTTGCATTTCCAGCAAATCCCCCGACTTTCCCCGACATCCCTCTCAAGAATACACTCAGAGAAGACAAGAGGAGTGCTCCTAGGAGATCACAGGCGCTGCAGACAGAGGACGGAACCTCGCCAAACTCAGAATTCTGGAACGCGCCCGAGTTGTTGGGGGAGGTTTGGGGCCGCCCTCCACGCAGCTGCCTGGTCTCACAGGTGTTCCCTGGCAGGTGTGTAATTCCGCTAATTACCTCATTTGTCCAGGGGGAGGCACTAGATGCTACCTGCGTTTCCTGTCCAACCACCGACTTTCCACAGCAGCCCGCATAATAGTCACTCGGGGAAGACACGCGGAGGGCTCCTCGGAGATCCCAGGCCTGCAGACAGAGGATGGAACCTCGCCAAACTCAGAATTCTGCAACGCGGCCTAGTGTGTGGGGGAGGTTTGGGGCAGCCCACCACGGAGCTGCCTGGGGTCACAGGTGTTCCCTGGCAGGGGGAAGTCCGATAAATACTTCATCTGTCCAGAGGGAGGCACTAGATGCTACTTGTATTTCCAGCCCAACCCCCGCTTTTCCCCTGCAGCCCGCAAAAGAGTCACTCGGGGAAGACACGTGGAGGGCTCCTAGGAGATCCAAGGCGCTGCAGAAAGATTACGGAACCTCCCAACTCTCAGAATTCCGGAACCCGGCCGAGTGGGTGGGGGAGGTTTGTGGCCGCACTCCACGCAGCTGCCTGGTTTCACATGTGTTCCCTGGCAGGGTGAAGTCCGCTAAATACCTCATCTGTCCAGGGGGAGGAACTAGATGCTACTTGCATTTCCAGCAAATCCCCCGACTTTCCCCGACATCCCTCTCAATAATACACTCAGAGAAGACAAGAGGAGTGCTCCTAGGAGATCACAGGCGCTGCAACAGAGGACGGAAGCTCGCCACACTCAGAATTCCGGAACCCGGCCGAGTGTGTGGGGGAGATTTGGCGCCGCCCTCCAAGCAGCTGCCTGGTGTCACAGGTGTTCCCTCGCAGAGGGAAGTCCGCTAATTACCTCATCTTTCCAGGGGGAGGCACTAGATGCTACCTGCTTTTCCAGCCCAACCCCCGCCTTTCTCCGGCAGCCCACACTAGGAGAAACTCGGGGAAGACACGGGAAGGGCTCCTAGGAGATCCGAGGCGCTGCAGACAGAGGACGGTACCTGGCCACACTCAGAATCCCGGAACGGGTTCTAGTGCGTGGGGGAAGTTTGTGGCCGCCCTACACGAAGCTGCCTGGTGTCAAATGTGTTCCCTGGCAGGGGGAAGTCCGCTAATTACCTCTTCTGTCCAGGGGGAGGCACTAGATGCTATCTGCATTTGCAGCACATCACCAGACTTTCCCCGGCAGCCAGCATAATAGTCACTCGGGGAAGACACGCGGAGGGCTCCTAGGAGATCCCAGGCGCTGCAGACAGAGGACGGAACCTCGCCACACTCAGAATTTCGGAACGGGTTCGAGTGCATGGGGGACGTTTGTGGCCGCCCTCCACGCAGCTGCCTGGTGTCACATATGTTCCCTGGCAGGGGGAAGTCCGCTAATTACCTCATCTGTCCAGGGGGAGGCACTAGATGCTACTTGCATTTCCAGCAGAACCCCCGACTTTCTCCCGCAGCCCGCTCTAGGATAAACTCGGAGAAGGCAGGCGGAGGGCTCCTAGGAGATCCCAGGCGCTGCAGACAGAGGACGGAACCTCGCCACACTCAGATTTCCGGAACCCGGCCGAGTGGGTGGGGGATGTTTGGGGCCGCCCTCCACGCAGCTGCCTGGTGTCACAGGTGTTCCCTGGCAGGGGGAAGTCCGCTAATTACCTCATCTGTCCAGGGGGAGGCACTAGATGCTACCTGCATTTCCAGCCCAACCCCCGCCTTTCCCCGGCAGCCCGCAATAGGAGAAATTCGGGGAAGACACGGGAATGGCTCCTATGAGATCCCAGGCGCTGCAGAGAGAGGACGGAACCTCGCCACATTCAGAATTTCGGAACGGGGTCGAGTGCATGGGGGAGGTTTGTGGCCGCACTCCACAGAGCTGCCTGGTGTCACATGTGTTCCCTGGCAGGGGTGTAATTCCGCTAATTACCTCATTTGTCCAGGGGGAGGCACTAGATGCTACCTGCGTTTCCAGCCCAACCCCCGACTTTCCCCAGCAGCCCGCATAATAGTCACTCGGAGAAGACACGCGGAGGGCTCCACGGAGATCCCAGGCGCTGCAGACAGAGGACGGAACCTCGCCACACTCAGAATTCCGGAACGCGCCCGAGTTGTTGGGGGACGTTTGGGGCCGCCCTCCACGCAGCTGCCTGGTCTCACAGGTGTTCCCTGGCAGTGGTGTAATTCCGCTAATTAACTCATTTGTCCAGGGGGAGGCACTAGATGCTACCTGCGTTTTCAGCCCAACCCCCGACTTTCCCCAGCAGCCCGCATAATAGTCACTCGGGGAAGACACGCGGAGGGCTCCACGGAGATCCCAGGATCTGCAGACAGAGGACGGAACCTCGCCACACTCAGAATTCCGGAACATGGCGGAGTGTGTGGGGGAGGTTTGGGGCCGCCTTCCACGCAGCTGCCTGGTGTCACAGGTGTTCCCTGGCAGGGGAAGTCCGCTAAATACCTCATCAGTCCAGAGGGAGGCACTAGATGGTACCTGCATTTCCAGCCTAACCCCCTGTTTTCCCCGGAAGCCCGCACTAGGAGACGCTCGGGGAAGACACGCGGAGGTCTCTTAGGATATCCAAGGCGCTGCAGACAGAGGACGGAACCTCGCCACACTCAGAATTCCGGAACGCGGCCGAGTGGGTTGGGGAGGTTTGGGGCCGCCTTCCACGCATCTGTCATGTGTCACAGGTGTTCCCTGGCAGGAGGAATTCCGCTAATTACCTCATCTGTCCAGGGGGAGGCAGTAGATGCTACCTGCATTTCCAGCCCAACCCCCGACTTTCCCCTGCAGCCAGCATAAGAGTCACTCGGGGAAGACACGCGGAGGGCTCCTAGGAGATCCCAGGCGCTGCAGACAGAGGACGGAAACTCGCCACACTCAGAATTTCGGAACGGGGTCGAGTGCATGGGGGAGGCTTGGGGCCGCCCTCCACGGAGATGCCTGTTGTCACAGGTTTTCCCAGGCAGAGGGATTTCAACTAAATACCTCATCAGTCCAGGGGGATGAACTAGATGCTACCTGCATTTCCAGCCCAAACCCCGCATTTCCACGGCAGCCCGCACTATGGTACACTAGGGGAAGACACGCGGACGGCTCCTAGGAGATCCCAGGAGATGCAGACAGAGGACGGTGCCTGGCCACACTCAGAATTCTGGAACGGGTTCGAGTGCGTGGGGGAGGTATGTGGCCGCCCTACACGCAGCTGCCTGGTTTCAAATGTGTTCCCTGGCAGGGGGAATTCCGCTAATTACCTCATCGGTCCAGGGGGAGGCACTAGATGCTACCTGCGTTTTCAGCCCAACCCCCGACTTTCCCCAGCAGCCCGCATAATAGTCACTCGGGGAAGACACGCGGAGGGCTCCACGGAGATCCCAGGATCTGCAGACAGAGGACGGAACCTCGCCACACTCAGAATTCCGGAACATGGCGGAGTGTGTGGGGGAGGTTTGGGGCCGCCTTCCACGCAGCTGCCTGGTGTCACAGGTGTTCCCTGGCAGGGGAAGTCCGCTAAATACCTCATCAGTCCAGAGGGAGGCACTAGATGGTACCTGCATTTCCAGCCTAACCCCCTGTTTTCCCCGGAAGCCCGCACTAGGAGACGCTCGGGGAAGACACGCGGAGGTCTCTTAGGATATCCAAGGCGCTGCAGACAGAGGACGGAACCTCGCCACACTCAGAATTCCGGAACGCGGCCGAGTGGGTTGGGGAGGTTTGGGGCCGCCTTCCACGCATCTGTCATGTGTCACAGGTGTTCCCTGGCAGGAGGAAGTCCGCTAATTACCTCATCTGTCCAGGGGGAGGCACTAGATGCTACCTGCATTTCCAGCCCAACCCCCGACTTTCCCCTGCAGCCAGCATAAGAGTCACTCGGGGAAGACACGCGGAGGGCTCCTAGGAGATCCCAGGCGCTGCAGACAGAGGACGGAAACTCGCCACACTCAGAATTTCGGAACGGGGTCGAGTGCATGGGGGAGGCTTGGGGCCGCCCTCCACGGAGATGCCTGTTGTCACAGGTTTTCCCAGGCAGAGGGATTTCAACTAAATACCTCATCAGTCCAGGGGGATGAACTAGATGCTACCTGCATTTCCAGCCCAAACCCCGCATTTCCACGGCAGCCCGCACTATGGTACACTAGGGGAAGACACGCGGACGGCTCCTAGGAGATCCCAGGAGATGCAGACAGAGGACGGATCCTCGCCACACTCAGAATTCCGGAACGCTGCTAGTGCGTGGGGGAATTTTGGGGCCGCACCCCACGCAGAGGCTTGCTTTCACAGTTGTTCCATGGCAGTAAGTATATCGCTAATTACCTCATCTGTCCAGGGTGAGGCAATAGATGCTACCTGCATTTCTAGCCTATCCCCCGCGTTTTCCCGGCAGCCCGCACAAGGAGACACTCGTGAAAGTCACGCGGAGGGCTCCTAGGAGATCCCAGGTGCTGCAGACAGAGGACGGAACCTCCCCACACTCAGAATTCCGGAACGCGGTCGAGTGCTTGAGGGAGGTTTGGGGCCACCTTCCACGCAGCTGCCTGGTGTCAAAGGTGTTCCCTGGCAGGGGGAATTCCGCTAATTACCTCATATGTCCAGTGGTAGGCACTAGATGCTACCTGTATTTCTAGCCCAACCCCCGCCTCTCCCTGTCAGCCCGCACTAGGAGAAACTCGGGGAAGACACGCGGATGGCTCCTAGGAGATCCCAGGTGCTGCAGAGAGAGGACGGAACCTCGCCACCCTCAGAATTCCGGAACGCGTCCGAGTGGGTGGGGGAGATTTGGGGCCGCCATCCACAGAGCTGCTTGATGTCACAGGTGTTCCCTAGCAGGGGGAAGTCCTCTAATTACCTCATCTGTCCAGGGTGAGGCACTAGATGCTACCTGCATTTCTAGCCCAACCCCCGCCTTTCCCCGGCAGCCCGCACTAGGATACACTCGGGGAAGACATGCGGAGTGCTCCTAGGAGATCCCAGGCGCTGCAGACTGAGTACGGAACCTCCCCACACTCAGAATTCCGGAACCCGGCCGAGTAGGGAGGGAGTTTTGGGGCCACCCTCCACGCAGCTGCCTGGTGTCACAGGTGTTCCCTGGCAGGGGTGTAATTCCGCTAATTGCCTCATCTGTCCAGGGGGAGGCACTAGATTCTACCTGCTTTTCCAGCCCAACCCCCGCCTTTCTCCGGCAGCCCGCAGTAGGAGAAACTCAGAGAAGACAGGGAAGGGCTCCTAGGAGATCCCAGGCACTGCAGACAGAGGACGGTACCTCCCCACACTCAGAATTCCGGAACCCGTCCGAGTGGGGAGGGAGTTTTGGGGCCACCATCCACGCAGCTGCCTGGTGTCACAGGTGTTCCCTGGCAGGGGTGTAATTCCGCTAATTACCTCATCTGTCCAGGGGGAGGCACTAGATGCTATCTGCATTTCCAGCACAACCCACGACTTTCCCCTGCAGCCCGCATAATAGTCACTCGGGGAAGACACGCTGAGGGCTCCTAGGAGATCCCAGGCGCTGCAGATTGAGGACGGATCCTCGCCACACTCAGAATTCTGGAACGAGGCTGAGTGCGTGGGGGAAGTTTGGGGCCGCACCCCACGAAGCTGCTTGGTGTCACAGGTGTTCCATTGCAGGGGGAAGTCTGCTAATTACCTCATCTGTCCTGGGAGAGGCACTAGATGCTACCTGCATTTCCAGCCTTACCCCCGCCTTTCCCCGGCAAACCGCACAAGGAGACACTCGGGGAAGAAACCCGGAGGGCTCCTGGGAGATTCCAGGCGCTGCAGACCGAGGACGGATCCTCGAAACACTCAGAATTCCGGAACGCGGCCGAGTGGTTGGGGGAGGTTTGGGGCCGACATCCACGCAGCTGCCTGTTGACACAGGTGTTCCCAGGAAGGGGGAAGTCCTTTAATTACCTCATCTGTCCAGGGGGATGCACTAGATGCTACCTGTATATATAGCCCAACCCCCGCATTTCCCCGGCAGCCCGCACTAGGAGACACGCGGGGAAGACACGCGGATGGCTCCTAGGAGATCGCAGGTGCTGCAGACAGTGGACGGAACCTCGCCACACTCAGAATTCCGGAACCCGGCCGAGTGGGAGGGAGTTTTGGGGCCACCCTCCACGCAGCTGCCTGGTGTCACAGGTGTTCCCTGGCAGGGGTGTAATTCCGCTAATTGCCTCATCTGTCCAGGGGGAGGCACTAGACTCTACCTGCTTTTCCAGCCCAACCCCCGCATTTCTCCGGCAGCCCGCAGTAGGAGAAACTCGGAGAAGACACGGGAAGGGCTCCTAGGAGATCCCAGGCGCTGCAGACAGAGGACGGTGCCTGGCCACACTCAGAATTCTGGAACGGGTTCGAGTGCGTGGGGGAGGTATGTGGCCGCCCTACACGCAGCTGCCTGGTTTCAAATGTGTTCCCTGGCAGGGGGAATTCCGCTAATTACCTCATCTGTCCAGGGGGAGTCACTAGATGCTACCTGCATTTCCAGCCCAACCCCCGCCTTTCCTCGGCAGCCCACTCTATGATACACTCGGGTAAGACATGCGGATGGCTCCTAGGAGATCCCAGGCTCTGCAGAAAGAGGACGGAACCTCGCCACACTCAGAATTCCGGAACACGGCCGAGTGGGTGGGGGAGGTTTGGGGCCGTCCCCTACGCAGATGCCTGTTGTCACAGGTTTTCCCAGGCTGGGGGAATTCAACTAAATACCTCATCAGTCCAGGGGGATGAACTAGATGCTACCTGCATTTCCAGACCAAATCCCGCATTTCCACGGCAGCCCGCACTATGGGACACTAGGGGAAGACACTCGGACGGCTCCTATGAGATCCCAGGAGATGCAGACAGAGGACGGATCCTCGCCACACTCAGAATTCCGGAACGCGGCTGAGTGCGTGGGGGAAGTTTGGGGCCACACCACACGCAGCTGCTTGGTGTCACAGGTGTTCCATGGCAGGAAGAAGACCGCTAATTACCTCATCTGTCCAGGGGGAGGCACTAGATGCTACCTGCATTTCCAGCCCAACCCCCACATTTTCCCGGCTGCCCACACTAGGAGACACTCGGGGAAGACACGCGGATGGCTCCTAGGAGATCCCAGGCGCTGCAGACTGAGGACGGAACTTCGCCACACTCAGAATTCCAGAACGCGTCCGAGTGGGTGGGGGAGATTTGGGGCCGCCATCCACACAGCTGCTTGGTGTCACAGGTGTTCCCTAGCAGGGGGAAGTCCGCTAATTACCTCATCTGTCCAGGGGTAGGCACTAGATGCTACCTGCATTTCTAGAACAACCCTCGCCTTTCCCCGGCAGCCCGCATAAGAGTCACTCGGGGAAGACACGCGGAGGGCTCCTAGGAGATCCCAGGCGCTGCAGACAGAGGACGGAAGCTCGCCACAATCAGAATTCCGGAACACGGCCGAGTGTGTGGGGGAGGATTGGGGCCGCCCTCCACGAAGCTGCCTGGTTTCACAGGTGTTCCCAGGCAGGGGGAAGTCCGCTAAATACCTCATCTGTCCAGAGGGAGTCACTAGATGCTACCTGCATTTCCAGCCCAACCCCCGACTTTCCGCCGCAACCCGCTCTAGGATACACTCGGAGAAGACAGCGGAGGGCTCCTAGGAGATCCCAGGCGCTGCAGACCGAGGACGGAACCTCGCCACACTCAGAATTCCGGAACGCGGCCGAGTGTGTGGGGGAGGTTTGCGGCCGCCCTCCACGCAGTTGCCCGGTGTCACAGGTGTTCCCTGGCAGGGGTGAAATTCCGCTAATTACCTCATTTGTCCAGGGTGAGGCACTAGATGCTACCTGTATATCCAGCCCAACCCTCTAATTACCCCTGCAGCCCGCTCTAGGATACACTCGGGGAAGACAGGCGGAGGGCTCCTAGGAGATCCCAGGCACTGCAGACAGAGGACGGAACCTCCCCACACTCAGAATTCCGGAACGCGTTCGAGTGCTTGGGGGAGGTTTGGGGCCGCCCTGCACGCAGCTTCCTGGTGTCACAGGTTTTCCCTGGCAGTGGGAATTCAGCTAATTACCTCATGTGTCCAGGGGGAGGCACTAGATTCTACCTGCATTTCCAGCCAAATCCCCGCCTTTCCCCGGCAGCCCGCACTAAGAGGAACTCGGGGAAGACACGGGAATGGCTCCTAGGAGATCCCAGGCGCTGCAGACAGAGGACGGAAACTCGCCACACTCAGAATTTCGGAACGGGGTCGAGTGCATGGGGGAGGTTTGGGGCCGCCCTCCACGCAGATGCCTGCTGTCACATGTGTTCCCTGGCAGGGGGAAGTCCGCTAATTACCTCTTTTGTCCAGGGGTAGGCACTAGATGCTACCTGCATTTCCAGCCCAACCCCCGCCTTTCCTCGGCAGCCCACTCTATGATACACTCGGGTAAGGCATGCGGAGGGCTCCTAGGAGATCCCAGGCTCTGCAGAAAGAGGACGGAACCTCGCCACACTCAGAATTCCGGAACGCGGCCGAGTGGGTGGGGGAGGTTTGGGGCCGTCCCCTACGCAGATGCCTGTTGTCACAGGTTTTCCCAGGCAAGGGGAATTCAACTAAATACCTCATCAGTCCAGGGGGATGAACTAGATGCTACCTGCATTTCCAGCCCAAATCCCGCATTTCCACGGCAGCCCGCACTATGGTACACTAGGGGAAGACACGCGGACGGCTCCTATGAGATCCCAGGAGATGCAGACAGAGGACGGATCCTCGCCACACTCAGAATTCCGGAACGCGGCTGAGTGCGTGGGGGAAGTTTGGGGCCACACCCCACGCAGCTGCTTGGTGTCACAGGTGTTCCATGGCAGGAAGAAGACCGCTAATTACCTCATCTGTCCAGGGGGAGGCACTAGATGCTACCTGCATTTCCAGCCCAACCCCCACATTTTCCCGGCTGCCCACACTAGGAGACACTCGGGGAAGACACGCGGATGGCTCCTAGGAGATCCCAGGCGCTGCAGACTGAGGACGGAACTTCGCCACACTCAGAATTCCAGAACGCGTCCGAGTCGGTGGGGGAGATTTGGGGCCGCCATCCACACAGCTGCTTGATGTCACAGATGTTCCCTAGCAGGGGGAAGTCCGCTAATTACCTCATCTGTCCAGAGGGAGGCACTAGATGCTACCTGCATTTCCAGCATAACCCCCTCATTTCCCCGGAAGCCCGCACTAGGAGACGCTCGGGGAAGACACGGGAAGGGCTCCTAGGAGATCCAAGGCGCTGCAGACAGAGGACGGAACCTCCCCACACTCAGAATTCCGGAACCCGGCCGAGTGTGTGGGGGAGGATTGGGGCCGCCATCCACACAGCTGCTTGATGTCACAGGTGTTCCCTGGCAGGGGGAAGTCCGCTAACTACCTCATCTGTCCAGAGGGAGTCACTAGATGCTACCTGCATTTCCAGCCCAACCCCCGACTTTCCGCGGCAACCCGCTCTAGGATACAATCGGAGAAGACAGCGGAGGGCTCCTAGGAGATCCCAGGCGCTGCAGACCGAGGACGGAACCTCGCCACACTCAGAATTCCGGAACGCGGCCGAGTGTGTGGTGGAGGTTTGCGGCCGCCCTCCACGCAGTTGCCTGGTGTCACAGGTGTTCCCTGGCAGGGGTGAAATTCCGCTAATTACCTCATTTGTCCAGGGTGAGGCACTAGATGCTACCTGTATATCCAGCCCAACCCCCTAATTACCCCTGCAGCCCGCTCTAGGATACACTCGGGGAAGACAGGCGGAGGGCTCCTAGAAGATCACAGGCTCTGCAGACCGAGGACGGAACCTCGCAACACTCAGAATTCTGGAACGCTGCCGAGTGGGTTGGGGAGTTTTGGGGCCGCCCTCCACGCAGCTGCCTGGTGTCACATGTGTTCCCGGGCAGGGGGAAGTCCGCTAATTACCTCATCTGTCCAGGGGGAGGCACTAGATGCTACCTGCATTTCCAGCCCAACCCCCGCCTTTCCTCGGCAGCCCACTCTATGATAGACTCGGGTAAGGCATGCGGAGGGCTCCTAGGAGATCCCAGGCTCTGCAGAAAGAGGACGGAACCTCGCCATACTCAGAATTCCGGAACGCGGCCGAGTGGGTGGGGGAATTTTGGGGCCGTCCCCTACGCAGATGCCTGTTGTCAGAGGTTTTCCCAGGCAAGGGGAATTCAACTAAATACCTCATCAGTCCAGGGGGATGAACTAGATGCTACCTGCATTTCCAGCCCAAATCCCGCATTTCCACGGCAGCCCGCACTATGGTACACTAGGGGAAGACACGCGGACGCCTCCTATGAGATCCCAGGAGATGCAGACAGAGGACGGATCCTCGCCACACTCAGAATTCCGGAACGCGGCTGAGTGCGTGGGGAAGTTTGGGGCCACACCCCACGCAGCTGCTTGGTGTCACAGGTGTTCCATGGCAGGAATAAGACCGCTAATTACCTCATCTGTCCAGGGGGAGGCACTAGATGCTACCTGCATTTCTAGAACAACCCCCACCTTTCCCCGGCAGCCTGCACTAGGAGACACTCGGGGAAGACACGCGGAGTGCTCCTAGGCGATCCCAGGTGCTGCAGACTGAGTACGGAACCTCCCAACACTCAGAATTCCGGAACCCGGCCTAGTGGGGAGGGAGTTTTGGGGCCACCCTCCACGCATCTGCCTGGTGTCACAGATGTTCCCTGGCAGGGGTGTAATTCCCTAATTGCCTCATCTGTGAAGGGGGATGCACTAGATTTTGCCTGCGTTTCCAGCCCAACCCCGCCTTTACCCTGCAGCCCGCATAAGAGTCACTCGGGGAAGACACGCGGAGGGCTCCTAGGAGATCCCATGCGCTGCAGACAGAGGACGGAACCTCCCCACACACAGAAGTCCGGAACACGGCCGAGTGGGTGGGGGAGGTTTGGGGCAGCCCACCACGGAGCTGCCTGGTGTCACAGGTGTTCCCTGGCAGGGGGAAGTCCGATAAATACTTCATCTGTCCAGAGGGAGGCACTAGATGCTACTTGTATTTCCAGCCCAACCCCAGCTTTTCCCCTGCAGCCCGCAAAATAGTCACTCGGGGAAGACACGTGGAGGGCTCCTAGGAGATCCAAGGCGCTGCAGAAAGAGTACGGAACCTCCCAACACTCAGAATTCCGGAACCCGGCCGACTGGGTGGGGGAGGTTTGTGGCCGCACTCCACGCAGCTGCCTGGTTTCACATGTGTTCCCTGGCAGGGTGAAGTCCGCTAAATACCTCATGTGTCCAGGGGGAGGCACTAGATGCTACTTGCATTTCCAGCAAATCCCCCGACTTTCCCCGACATCCCTCTCAAGAATACACTCAGAGAAGACAAGAGGAGTGCTCCTAGGAGATCACAGGCGCTGCAGACAGAGGACGGAACCTCGCCAAACTCAGAATTCCGGAACGCGCCCGAGTTGTTGGGGGAGGTTTGGGGCCGCCCTCCACGCAGCTGCCTGGTCTCACAGGTGTTCCCTGGCAGGTGTGTAATTCCGCTAATTACCTCATTTGTCCAGGGGGAGGCACTAGATGCTGCCTGTGTTTCCTGCCCAACCACCGACTTTCCACAGCAGCCCGCATAATAGTCACTCGGGGAAGACACGCGGAGGGCTCCTCGGAGATCCCAGGCCTGCAGACAGAGGACGGAACCTCGCCACACTCAGAATTCCGGAACGCAGCCGAGTGGGTGGGGGAGGTTTGGGGCCGCCCTCCACATAGCTGCCTGGTGTCACAGGTGTTCCCTGGCAAGGTGAAGTCCGCTAAATACCTCATTTGTCCAGGCGGAGGCACTGGATGCTACCTGCATTTCCAGGCCTACCCCCGCATTTTCCCGGCAACCCGGACTAGGAGAAACTCTGGGAAGACTCGGGGAGGGCTCCTAGGGGATCCCAGTCGCTGCAGTCAGAGGACGGAACCTCCCCACACTCAGTTTGCCGGAACGAGGCCGAGTGGGAGTTGGATGTTTGGGGCCGCCACCACGCAGCTGCCTGGTGTCACAGGTGTTCCCTGGCAGGGGGAATTCCGCTAAATACCTCATCTGTCCAGAGGAAGGCACTAGATGCTACCTGTATTTCCAGCCCAACCCCCGCCTTTCCCCTGCAGCCCGCATAAGAGTCACTCGAGGAAGACACGCGGAGGGCTCCTAGGAGATCCCAGGCTCTGCAGACAGAGGACGGAAGCTCGCCACAATCAGAATTCCGGAACTCGGCCGAGTGGGTGGGGGAGGATTGGGGCCGACTTCCACGAAGCTGCCTGGTTTCACAGGTGTTCCCTGGCACGTGGAAGTCCGCTAAATACCTCATCTGTCCAGAGGGAGGCACTAGATGCTACTTGCATTTCCAGAAAAATCCCCGACTTTCTCCCGCAGACCGCTCTAGGATAAACTCTGAGAAGGCAGGCGGAGGGCTCCTAGGAGATCTCAGGCGCTGCAGACAGAGGACGGAACCTCGCCACACTCAGAATTCCGGAACCCAGCCGAGTGGGTGGGGGAGGTTTGGGGCCGCCCTCCACGCAGCTGCCTGGTGTCACAGGTGTTCCCTGGCAGGGGGAAGTCCGCTAATTACCTCATCTGTCCAGGGGGAGGCACTAGATGCTACCTGCATTTCCAGCCCAACCCCCGCATTTCCCCGGCAGCCCGCAATAGGAGAAATTCGGGGAAGACACGGGAATGGCTCCTATGAGGTCCCAGGCGCTGCAGAGAGTGGACGGAACCTTGCCACACTCAGAATTTCGGAACGGGGTCGAGTGCATGGGGGAGGTTTGTGGCCGCACTCCACGCAGCTGCCTGGTGTCACATGTGTTCCCTGGCAGGGGTGTAATTCCGCTAATTACCTCATTTGTCCAGGGGGAGGCACTAGATGCTACCTGCGTTTCCAGCCCATCCCCCGACTTTCCCCAGCAGCCCGCATAATAGTCACTCGGGGAAGACACGCGGAGGGCTCCACGGAGATCCCAGGCGCTGCAGACAGAGGACGGAACCTCGCCACACTCAGAATTCCGGAACATGGCGGAGTGTGTGGGGGAGGTTTGGGGCCGCCATCCACGCTGCTGCCTGGTGTCACAGGTGTTCCCTGGCAGGGGAAGTCCGCTAAATACCTCATCTGTCCAGAGGGAGGCACTAGATGCTACCTGCATTTCCAGCCTAACCCCCTCTTACCCCGGAATCCCGCACTAGGAGACTCTCGGGGAAGACACGCGGAGGGCTCCTAGGATATCCAAGGTGCTGCAGACAGAGGACGGAAACTCCCCATACTCAGAATTCAGGAACACGGCCGAGTTTGTGGGGGAGGTTTGGGGCCGCCCTCCACGCAGCTGCCTGGTGTTACAGGTGTTCCCTGGCAGGGGTGTAATTCCGCTAATTGCCTCATCTGTCCAGGTGGATGCACTAGATTTTACCTGCGTTTCCACCCCAACCCCGCCTTTACCCTGCAGCCCGCACTAGGAGAACCTCGGGGAAGACACGCGGATGGCTCCTATGAGTTCCCAGCTGCTGCAGAGGGAGGACGGAACCTCGCCACACTCAGAATTCCGGAACGCTGCCGAGTGGGTGGGGGAGTTTTGGGGCCGCCCCCCACGCAGCTGCCTGGTGTCACAGGTGTTCCCGGGCAGGGGGAATTCTGCTAATTACCTAATCTGTCCAGGGGGATTCACTAGATGCTTCCTGCAGTTCCAGCCCAACCCCCGCCTTTCCCCGGCAGCCCGCACTAGGAGACACTCCGGGAAGAAACGCGGATGGCTCCTAGGAAAACCCAGGTGCTGCAGACAGAGTACGGAACTTCGCCACACTTAGAATTCCGGAACGCGCCCGAGTGGTTTTGGGAGTTTTGGGGCCGCCAACCACGCAGCTGCCTGGTGTAACAGGTGTTCCCTGGCAGGGGGAATTCCGCTAAATACCTCATCTGTCCAAGGGGAGGCACTAGATGCTACCTGCATTTCCAGCCCAACCCCCGACTTTCCCCTGCAGCCCGCTCTAGGATACACTTGGGGAAGACAGGCGGAGGGCTCCTAGGAGATCCCAGGCGCTGCAGACCGAGGACGGAACCTCGCCACACTCAGAATTCCGGAACGCGGCCGAGTGTGTGGGGGAGGTTTGCGGCCGCCCTCCACGCAGTTGCCTGGTGTCACAGGTGTTCCCTGGCAGGGGTGTAATTCCGCTAATTACCTCATTTGTCCAGGGGGAGGCACTAGATGCTACCTGAATATCCAGCCCAACCCCCTAATTACCCCTGCATGCCGCACTAGGATACACTCGGGGAAGACAGGCGGAGGGCTCCTAGAAGATCACAGGCTCTGCAGACCGAGGACGGAACCTCGCAACACTCATAATTCCGGAACGCTGCCGAGTGGGTTGGGAAGTTTTGGGGCCGCCCTCCACGCAGCTGCCTGGTGTCACAGGTGTTCCCGGGCAGGGGGAATTCCGCTAATTACCTCATCTGTCCAGGGGGAGGCACTAGATGCTACCTGCTTTTCCAGCCCAACCCCCGCCTTTCCCCGGCAGCCCACACTAGGAGACACTCGGAGAAGAAACGCGGATGGCTCCTAGGAAATCCCAGGTGCTGCAGACAGAGTACGGAACTTCGCCACACTTAGAATTCCGGAACGCGCCCGAGTGGTTGTGGGAGGTTTGGGGCCGCCCACCACGCAGCTGCCTGGTGTAACAGGTGTTCCCTGGCAGGGGGAAGTCCGCTAAATACCTCATCTGTCCAGGGAGAGGCACTAGATGCTACCTGCATTTCCAGCCCTACCCCCGCCTTTCCCCGGCAACCCGCACTAGGAGACACTCGGGGAAGACACGCGGAGGGCTCCTGGGAGATTCCAGGCGCTGCAGACCGAGGACGGATCCTCGCAACACTCAGAATTCCGGAACGCGGCCGAGTGGTTGGGGGAGGTTTGGGGCCAAACTCCACGCAGCTGCATGTTGTCACAGGTGTTCCCTGGAAGGGGAAAGTCCGTTAATTACCTCATCTGTCCAGGGGGATGCACTAGATGCTACCTGTATATCCAGCCCAACCCCCGCATTTCCCCGGCAGACCGCACTAGGAGACACTCGGGGAAGACACGCGGATGGCTCCTAGGAGATCCCAGGTGCTGCAGACAGAGGACGGAACCTCGCCACTATCAGAATTCCGGAACGCGGCCAAATGGGTTTGGAAAGTTTGGGGCCGCACTCCACGAAGCTGCCTGGTGTCACAGTTGTTCCCTGGCAGGGGGAAGTCCGCTAAATACCTCATCTGTCCAGGGGGAGGCACTGGATGCTACCTGCATTTCCAGGCCTACCCCCGCCTTTCCCCGGCAACCCGGACTAGGTGAAACTCTGGGAAGACTCGGGGAGGGCTCCACGGAGATCCCAGGCGCTGCAGACAGAGGACGGAACCTCGCCACACTCAGAATTCCGGAACATGGCGGAGTGTGTGGGGGAGGTTTGGGGCCGCCATCCACGCTGCTGCCTGGTGTCACAGGTGTTCCCTGGCAGGGGAAGTCCGCTAAATACCTCATCTGTCCAGAGGGAGGCACTAGATGCTACCTGCATTTCCAGCCTAACCCCCTCTTACCCCGGAATCCCGCACTAGGAGACTCTCGGGGAAGACACGCGGAGGGCTCCTAGGATATCCAAGGTGCTGCAGACAGAGGACGGAAACTCCCCATACTCAGAATTCAGGAACCCGGCCGAGTTTGTGGGGGAGGTTTGGGGCCGCCCTCCACGCAGCTGCCTGGTGTTACAGGTGTTCCCTGGCAGGGGTGTAATTCCGCTAATTGCCTCATCTGTCCAGGGGGATGCACTAGATTTTACCTGCGTTTCCAGCCCAACCCCGCCTTTACCCTGCAGCCCGCACTAGGAGAACCTCGGGGAAGACACGCGGATGGCTCCTATGAGTTCCCAGCTGCTGCAGAGGGAGGACGGAACCTCGCCACACTCAGAATTCCGGAACGCTGCCGTGTGGGTGGGGGAGTTTTGGGGCCGCCCCCCACGCAGCTGCCTGGTGTCACAGGTGTTCCCGGGCAGGGGGAATTCTGCTAATTACCTAATCTGTCCAGGGGGATTCACTAGATGCTTCCTGCAGTTCCAGCCCAACCCCCGCCTTTCCCCGGCAGCCCGCACTAGGAGACACTCCGGGAAGAAATGCGGATGGCTCCTAGGAAAACCCAGGTTCTGCAGACAGAGTACGGAACTTCGCCACACTTAGAATTCCGGAACGCGCCCGAGTGGTTTTGGGAGTTTTGGGGCCGCCAACCACGCAGCTGCCTGGTGTAACAGGTGTTCCCTGGCAGGGGGAATTCCGCTAAATACCTCATCTGTCCAAGGGGAGGCACTAGATGCTACCTGCATTTCCAGCCCAACCCCCGACTTTCCCCTGCAGCCCGCTCTAGGATACACTTCGGGAAGACAGGCGGAGGGCTCCTAGGAGATCCCAGGCGCTGCAGACCGAGGACGGAACCTCGCCACACTCAGAATTCCGGAACGCGGCCGAGTGTGTGGGGGAGGTTTGCGGCCGCCCTCCACGCAGTTGCCTGGTGTCACAGGTGTTCCCTGGCAGGGGTGTAATTCCGCTAATTACCTCATTTGTCCAGGGGGAGGCACTAGATGCTACCTGAATATCCAGCCCAACCCCCTAATTACCCCTGCAGGCCGCACTAGGATACACTCGGGGAAGACAGGCGGAGGGCTCCTAGAAGATCACAGGCTCTGCAGACCGAGGACGGAACCTCGCAACACTCATAATTCCGGAACGCTGCCGAGTGGGTTGGGAAGTTTTGGGGCCGCCCTCCACGCAGCTGCCTGGTGTCACAGGTGTTCCCGGGCAGGGGGAATTCCGCTAATTACCTCATCTGTCCAGGGGGAGGCACTAGATGCTACCTGCTTTTCCAGCCCAACCCCCGCCTTTCCCCGGCAGCCCACACTAGGAGACACTCGGAGAAGAAACGCGGATGGCTCCTAGGAAATCCCAGGTGCTGCAGACAGAGTACGGAACTTCGCCACACTTAGAATTCCGGAACGCGCCCGAGTGGTTGTGGGAGGTTTGGGGCCGCCCACCACGCAGCTGCCTGGTGTAACAGGTGTTCCCTGGCAGGGGGAAGTCCGCTAAATACCTCATCTGTCCAGGGAGAGGCACTAGATGCTACCTGCATTTCCAGCCCTACCCCCGCCTTTCCCCGGCAACCCGCACTAGGAGACACTCGGGGAAGACACGCGGAGGGCTCCTGGGAGATTCCAGGCGCTGCAGACCGAGGACGGATCCTCGCAACACTCAGAATTCCGGAACGCAGCCGAGTGGTTGGGGGAGGTTTGGGGCCAAACTCCACGCAGCTGCCTGTTGTCACAGGTGTTCCCTGGAAGGGGAAAGTCCGTTAATTACCTCATCTGTCCAGGGGGATGCACTAGATGCTACCTGTATATCCAGCCCAACCCCCGCATTTCCCCGGCAGACCGCACTAGGAGACACTCGGGGAAGACACGCGGATGGCTCCTAGGAGATCCCAGGTGCTGCAGACAGAGGACGGAACCTCGCCACTATCAGAATTCCGGAACGCGGCCAAATGGGTTTGGAAAGTTTGGGGCCGCACTCCACGAAGCTGCCTGGTGTCACAGTTGTTCCCTGGCAGGGGGAAGTCCGCTAAATACCTCATCTGTCCAGGGGGAGGCACTGGATGCTACCTGCATTTCCAGGCCTACCCCCGCCTTTCCCCGGCAACCCGGACTAGGTGAAACTCTGGGAAGACTCGGGGAGGGCTCCTAGGAGATCCCAGTCGCTGCAGAGAGAGGACGGAACCTCCCCACACTCAGAATGCCGGAACGAGTCCGAGTGGGTGTTGGAGGTTTGGGGCCGCCCACCACGCAGCTGCCTGGTGTCACAGGTGTTCCCTGGTAGGGGGAATTCCGCTAAATACCTCATCCGTCCAGAAGGAGGCACTAGATGCTACCTGTATTTCCAGCCCAACCCCCGCCTTTCCCCTGCAGCCCGCATAAGAGTCACTCGGGGAAGACACGCGGAGGGTTCCTAGGAGATCCCAGGCGCTGCAGACAGAGGACGGAAGCTCGCCACAATCAGAATTCCGGAACTCGGCCGAGTGGGTGGGGGAGGATTGGGGCCGACTTCCACGAAGCTGCCTGGTTTCACAGGTGTTCCCTGGCAGGGGGAATTCCGCTAAATACCTCATCTCTCCAGAGGGAGGCACTAGATGCTACGTGCATTTTCAGCCTAACCCCCTCTTTTCCCCGGAAGCGCGCACTAGGAGCCGCTCGGGAAAGACACGCGGAGGGCTCCTAGGATATCCAAGGCGCTGCAGACAGAGGACGGAACCTCCCCACACTCAGAATTCCGGAACCCGGCCGAGTGTGTGGGGGAGATTTGGGGCCGCCCTCCAAGCAGCTGCCTGGTGTCACAGGTGTTCCCTGGCAGGGGGAAGTCCGCTAATTACCTCATCTTTCCAGGGGTAGGCACTAGATGCTACCTGCTTTTCCAGCCCAAACCCCGCCTTTCTCCGGCAGCCCGCACTAGGAGAAACTCGGGGAAGACACGGGAAGGGCTCCTAGGAGATCCCAGTCGCTGCAGACAGAGGACGGTACCTGGCCACACTCAGAATTCCGGAACGGGGTCGAGTGCATGGGGGAGGTTTGTGGCCGCCCTACACGCAGCTGCCTGGTGTCAAATGTGTTCCCTGGCAGGGGGAAGTCCGCTAATTACCTCATCTGTCCAGGGGGAGGCACTAGATGCTACCTGCACTTCCAGCACAACACCCGACTTTCCCCGGAGGCCAGCATAATAGTCACTCGGGGAAGACACGCGGAGGGCTCCTAGGAGATCCCAGGCGCTGCAGAGAGAAGACGGAACCTCGCCACACTCAGAATTTCGGAACGGGTTCGAGTGCTTGGGGGAGGTTTGGGGCCGCCCTCCACGCAGCTGCCTGGTGTCACATATGTTCCCTGGCAGGGGAAAGTCCGCTAATTACCTCATCTGTCCAGGGGGAGGCACTAGATGCTACTTGCATTTCCAGCAAAACCCCCGACTTTCCCCCGCAGCCCGCTCTAGGATAAACTCGGAGAAGATAGGCGGAGGGCTCCTAGGAGATCCCAGGCGCTGCAGACAGAGGACGGAACCTCGCCACACTCAGAATTCCGGAACGCGCCCGAGTTGTTGTGGGAGGTTTGGGGCCGCCCTCCACGCAGCTGCCTGGTCTCACAGGTGTTCCCTGGCAGGGGTGTTATTCCGCTAATTACCTCATTTGTCCAGGGGGAGGCATTAGATGCTACCTGCGTTTAGTGCCCAACCACCGACTTTCCCCAGCAGCCCGCATAATAGTCACTCGGGGTAGAAAAGCGGAGGGATCTTCGGAGATCCCAGGCACTGCAGACAGAGGACGGAACCTCGCCACACTCAGAATTCCGGAACGCGGCCGAGTGGGTGGGGGAGGTTTGGGGCTGCCTTCCACGTAGCTGCCTGGTGTCACAGGTGTTCCATGGCAGGGGGAATTCCGCTAATTACCTCATCTGTCCAGAGGGAGGCACCAGATTCTACCTGCATTTCCAGCCCAAACCCCGCTTTTCCCCTGCAGCCTGCAAAAGAGTCACTCGGGGAAGACACGCGGAGTGCTCCTAGGAGATCCCAGGCGCTGCAGACCGAGGACGGAACCTCGCCACACTCAGAATTCCGGAACGCGGCCTAGTGTGTGGGGGAGGTATGGGGAAGCCCACCACGGAGCTGCCTGGTGTCACAGGTGTTCCCTGGCAGGGGGAAGTCCGATAAATTCTTCATCTGTCCAGAGGGAGGCACTAGATGCTACTTGTATTTCCAGCCCAACCCCCGCTTTTCTCCTGCAGCCCGCAAAAGAGTCACTCGGGGAAGACACGTGGAGGGCTCCTAGGAGATCCAAGGCGCTGCAGAAAGAGTACGGAACCTCCCAACTCTCAGAATTCCGGAACCCGGCCGAGTGGGTGGGGGAGGTTTGTGGCCGCACTCCACGCAGCTGCCTGGTTTCACATGTGTTCCCTGGCAGGGTGAAGTCCGCTAAATACCTCATCTGTCCAGGGGGAGGCACTAGATGCTACTTGAATTTCCAGCAAATCCCCCGACTTTCCCCGACATCCCTCTCAAGAATACACTCAGAGAAGACAAGAGGAGTGCTCCTAGGAGATCACAGGCGCTGCAACAGAGGACGGAAGCTCGCCACAATCAGAATTCTGGAACTCGGCCGAGTGGGTGGGGGAGGATTGGGGCCGACTTCCACGAAGCTGCCTGGTTTCACAGGTGTTCCCTGGCAGGGGGAAGTCCGCTAAATACCTCATCTCTCCAGAGGGAGGCAGTAGATGCTACCTGCATTTTCAGCCTAACCCCCTCTTTTCCCCGGAAGCCCGCAAAAGAGACGCTCGGGGTAGACACGTGGAGGGCACCTAGGATATCCAAGGCGCTGCAGACAGAGGACGGAACCTCCCCACACTCAGAATTCCGGAACCCGTCCGAGTGTGTGGGGGAGATTTGGGGCCGCACTCCAAGCAGCTGCCTGGTGTCACAGGTGTTCCCTCGCAGGGGGAAGTCCTCTAATTACCTCATCTTTCCAGGGGGAGGCACTAGATGCTACCTGCTTTTCCAGCCCAACCCCCGCCTTTCTCCGGCAGCCCACACTAGGAGAAACTCGGGGAAGACACGGGAAGGGCTCCTAGGAGATCCGAGGCGCTGCAGACAGAGGACGGTACCTGGCCACACTCAGAATCCCGGAACGGGGTCTACTGCGTGGGGGAAGTTTGTGGCCGCCCTACGCGAAGCTGACTGGTGTCAAATGTGTTCCCTGGCAGGGGGAAGTCCGCTAATTACCTCATCTGTCCAGGGGGAGGCACTAGATGCTATCTGCATTTGCAGCACAACACCCGACTTTCCCCGGCAGCCAGCATAATAGTCACTCGGGGAAGACACGCGGAGGGCTCCTAGGAGATCCCAGGCGCTGCAGACAGAGGACGGACCCTCGCCACACTCAGAATTTCGGAACGGGTTCGAGTGCATGGGGGACGTTTGGGGCCGCCCTCCACGCATCTGCCTGGTGTCACATATGTTCCCTGGCAGGGGGAAGTCCGCTAATTACCTCATCTGTCCAGGGGGAGGCACTAGATGCTACTTGCATTTCCAGCAAAACCCCCGACTTTCTCCCGCAGCCCGCTCTAGGATAAACTCGGAGAAGGCAGGCGGAGGGCTCCTAGGAGATCCCAGGCGCTGCAGACAGAGGACGGAACCTCGCCACACTCAGAATTCCGGAACCCGGCCGAGTGGGTGGGGGAGATTTGGGGCCGCCCTCCACGCAGCTGCCTGGTGTCACAGGTGTTCCCTGGCAGGGGAAGTCCGCTAATTACCTCATCTGTCCAGGGGGAGGCACTAGATGCTACCTGCATTTCCAGCCCAACCCCCGCCTTTCCCCGGCAGCCCGCAATAGGAGAAATTCGGGGAAGACACGGGAATGGCTCCTATGAGATCCCAGGCGCTGCAGAGAAAGGACGGAACCTCGCCACACTCAGAATTTCGGAACGGGGTCGAGTGCATGGGGGAGGTTTGTGGCCGCACTCCACGCACCTGCCTGGTGTCACATGTGTTCCCTGGCAGGGGTGTAATTCCGCTAATTAACTCATTTGTCCAGGGGGAGGCACTAGATGCTACCTGCGTTTCCAGCCCAACCCCCGACTTTCCCCAGCAGCCCGCATAATAGTCACTTGGGGAAGACACGCGGAGGGCTCCACGGAGATCCCAGGCGCTGCAGACAGAGGACGGAACCTCGCCACACTCAGAATTCCGGAACGCGCCCGTGTTGTTGGGGGACGTTTGGGGCCGCCCTCCACGCAGCTGCCTGGTCTCACAGCTGTTCCCTGGCAGTGGTGTAATTCCGCTAATTAACTCATTTGTCCAGGGGGAGGCACTAGATGCTACCTGCGTTTTCAGCCCAACCCCCGACTTTCCCCAGCAGCCCGCATAATAGTCACTCGGGGAAGACACGCGGAGGGCTCCACGGAGATCCCAGGCGCTGCAGACAGAGGACGGAACCTCGCCACACTCAGAATTCCGGAACATGGCGGAGTGTGTGGGGGAGGTTTGGGGCCGCCCTCCACGCAGGTGCCTGGTGTCACAGGTGTTCCCTGGCAGGGGGAAGTCCGCTAAATACCTCATCAGTCCAGAGGGAGGCACTAGATGGTACCTGCATTTCCAGCCTAACCCCCTTTTTCCCCGGAAGCCCGCACTAGGAGACGCTCGGGGAAGACACGCGGAGGTCTCTTAGGATATCCAAGGCGCTGCAGACAGAGGACGGAACCTCGCCACACTCAGAATTCCGGAACGCGGCCGAGTGGGTTGGGGAGGTTTGGGGCCGCCTTCCACGCAGCTGTCATGTGTCACAGGTGTTCCCTGGCAGGGGGAATTCCGCTAATTACCTCATCTTTCCAGGGGGAGGCACTAGATGCTACCTGCATTTCCAGCCCAACCCCCGACTTTCCAATGCAGCCAGCATAAGAGTCACTCGGGGAAGACACGCGGAGGGCTCCTAGGAGATCCCAGGCGCTGCAGACAGAGGACGGAAACTCGCCACACTCAGAATTTCGGAACGGGGTCGAGTGCATGGGGGAGGCTTGGGGCCGCCCTCCACGGAGATGCCTGTTGTCACAGGTTTTCCCAGGCAGAGGGATTTCAACTAAATACCTCATCAGTCCAGGGGGATGAACTAGATGCTACCTGCATTTCCAGCCCAAACCCCGCATTTCCACGGCAGCCCGCACTATGGTACACTAGGGGAAGACACGCGGACGGCTCCTAGGAGATCCCAGGAGATGCAGACAGAGGACGGATCCTCGCCACACTCAGAATTCCGGAACGCTGCTGAGTGCGTGGGGGAATTTTTGGGCCGCACCCCACGCAGAGGCTTGGTTTCACAGGTGTTCCATGGCAGTAAGAATACCGCTAATTACCTCATCTGTCCAGGGGGAGGCAATAGATGCTACCTGCATTTCTAGCCTATCCCCCGCGTTTTCCCGGCAGCCCGCACAAGGAGACACTCGTGGAAGTCACGCGAAGGGCTCCTAGGAGATCCCAGGCGCTGCAGACAGAGGACGGAACCTCCCCACACTCAGAATTCCGGAACGCGGTCGAGTGCTTGGGGGAGGTTTGGGGCCACCTTCCACGCAGCTGCCTGGTGTCAAAGGTGTTCCCTGGCAGGGGGAATTCCGCTAATTACCTCATATGTCCAGTGGTAGGCACTAGATGCTACCTGCATTTCTACCCCAACCCCCGCCTCTCCCTGTCAGCCCGCACTAGTAGAAACTCAGGGAAGACACGCGGATGGCTCCTAGGAGATCCCAGGTGCTGCAGAGAGAGGACGGAACCTCGCCACCCTCAGAATTCCGGAACGCGTCCGAGTGGGTGGGGGAGATTTGGGGCCGCCATCCACACAGCTGCTTGATGTCACAGGTGTTCCCTAGCAGGGGGAAGTCCTCTAATTACCTCATCTGTCCAGGGTGAGGCACTAGATGCTACCTGCATTTCTAGCCCAACCCCCGCCTTTCCCCGGCAGCCCGCACTAGGATACACTCGGGGAAGACATGCGGAGTGCTCCTAGGAGATCCCAGGCGCTGCAGACTGAGTACGGAACCTCCCCACACTCAGAATTCCGGAACCCGGCCGAGTAGGGAGGGAGTTTTGGGGCCACCCTCCACGCAGCTGCCTGGTGTCACAGGTGTTCCCTGGCAGGGGTGTAATTCCGCTAATTGCCTCATCTGTCCAGGGGGAGGCACTAGATTCTACCTGCTTTTCCAGCCCAACCCCCGCCTTTCTCCGGCAGCCCGCAGTAGGAGAAACTCAGAGAAGACACGGGAAGGGCTCCTAGGAGATCCCAGGCGCTGCAGACAGAGGACGGTACCTCCCCACACTCAGAATTCCAGAACCCGTCCGAGTGGGGAGGGAGTTTTGGGGCCACCATCCACGCAGCTGCCTGGTGTCACAGGTGTTCCCTGGCAGGGGTGTAATTCCGCTAATTACCTCATCTGTCCAGGGGGAGGCACTAGATGCTATCTGCATTTCCAGCACAACCCACGACTTTCCCCTGCAGCCCGCATAATAGTCACTCGGGGAAGACTCGCTGAGGGCTCCTAGGAGATCCCAGGCGCTGCAGACTGAGGACGGATCCTCGCCACACTCAGAATTCTGGAACGAGGCTGAGTGCGTGGGGGAAGTTTGGGGCCGCACCCCACGCAGCTGCTTGGTGTCACAGGTGTTCCATTGCAGGGGGAAGTCTGCTAATTACCTCATCTGTCCTGGGAGAGGCACTAGATGCTACCTGCATTTCCAGCCTTACCCCCGCCTTTCCCCGGCAACCCGCACTAGGAGACACTCGGGGAAGAAACCCGGAGGGCTCCTGGGAGATTCCAGGCGCTGCAGACCGAGGACGGATCCTCGAAACACTCAGAAATCCGGAACGCGGCCGAGTGGTTGGGGGAGGTTTGGGGCCGACATCCACGCAGCTGCCTGTTGACACAGGTGTTCCCAGGAAGGGGGAAGTCCTTTAATTACCTCATCTGTCCAGGGGAATGCACTAGATGCTACCTGTATATATAGCCCAACCCCCGCATTTCCCCGGCAGCCCGCACTAGGAGACACGCGGGGAAGACACGCGGATGGCTCCTAGGAGATCCCAGGTGCTGCAGACAGTGGACGGAACCTCGCCACACTCAGAATTCCGGAACCCGGCCGAGTGGGAGGGAGTTTTGGGGCCACCCTCCACGCAGCTGCCTGGTGTCACAGGTGTTCCATGGCAGGAAGAAGACCGCTAATTACCTCATCTGTCCAGGGGGAGGCACTAGATGCTACCTGCATTTCCAGCCCAACCCCCACATTTTCCCGGCTGCCCACACTAGGAGACACTCGGGGAAGACTCGCGGATGGCTCCTAGGAGATCCCAGGCGCTGCAGACTGAGGACGGAACTTCGCCACACTCAGAATTCCAGAACGCGTCCGAGTGGGTGGGGGAGATTTGGGGCCGCCATCCACACAGCTGCTTGATGTCACAGGTGTTCCCTAGCAGGGGGAAGTCCGCTAATTACCTCATCTGTCCAGGGGTAGGCACTAGATGCTACCTGCATTTCTAGAACAACCCCCGCCTTTCCCCGGCAGCCCGCATAAGAGTCACTCGGGGAAGACACACGGAGGGCTCCTAGGAGATCCCAGGCGCTGCAGACAGAGGACGGAAGCTCGCCACAATCAGAATTCCGGAACACGGCCGAGTGGGTGGGGGAGGTTTGGGGCCGCCTTCCACGAAGCTGCCTGGTTTCACAGGTGTTCCCAGGCAGGGGGAAGTCCGCTAAATACCTCATCTGTCCAGAGGGAGGCACTAGATGCTACCTGCATTTCCAGCATAACCCCCTCATTTCCCCGGAAGCCCGCACTAGGAGACGCTCGGGGAAGACACGGGAAGGGCTCCTAGGAGATCCAAGGCGCTGCAGACAGAGGACGGAACCTCCCCACACTCAGAATTCCGGAACCCGGCCGAGTGTGTGGGGGAGGATTGGGGCCGCCATCCACACAGCTGCTTGATGTCACAGGTGTTCCCTGGCAGGGGGAAGTCCGCTAACTACCTCATCTGTCCAGGGGGAGTCACTAGATGCTACCTGCATTTCCAGCCCAACCCCCGACTTTCCGCGGCAACCCGCTCTAGGATACACTCGGAGAAGACAGCGGAGGGCTCCTAGGAGATCCCAGGCGCTGCAGACCGAGGACGGAACCTCGCCACACTCAGAATTCCGGAACGCGGCCGAGTGTGTGGGGGAGGTTTGCGGCCGCCCTCCACGCAGTTGCCTGGTGTCACAGGTGTTCTCTGGCAGGGGTGAAATTCCGCTAATTACCTCATTTGTCCAGGGTGAGGCACTAGATGCTACCTGTATATCCAGCCCAACCCCCTAATTACCCCTGCAGCCCGCTCTAGGATACACTCGGGGAAGATAGGCGGAGGGCTCCTAGAAGATCACAGGCTCTGCAGACAGAGGACGGAACCTCGCCACACTCAGAATTCCGGAACATGGCGGAGTGTGTGGGGGAGGTTTGGGGCCGCCATCCACGCTGCTGCCTGGTGTCACAGGTGTTCCCTGGCAGGGGAAGTCCGCTAAATACCTCATCTGTCCAGAGGGAGGCACTAGATGGTACCTGCATTTCCAGCCTAACCCCCTGTTTTCCCCGGAAGCCCGCACTAGGAGAAGCTCGGGGAAGACACGCGGAGGTCTCTTACGATATCCAAGGCGCTGCAGACAGAGGACGGAACCTCGCCACACTCAGAATTCCGGAACGCGTCCGAGTGGGTTGGGGAGGTTTGGGGCCGCCTTCCATGCAGCTGTCAGGTGTCACAGGTGTTCCCTGGCAGGAGGAAGTCCGCTAATTACATCATCTGTCCAGGGGGAGGCACTAGATGCTACCTGCATTTCCAGCCCAACCCCCGACTTTCCCCTGCACCCAGCATAAGAATCACTCGGGGAAGACACGCGGAGGGCTCCTAGGAGATCCCAGGCGCTGCAGACAGAGGACGGAACCTCGCCACACTCAGAATTCCGGAACAAGGCCGAGTGGTTGGGGGAGTTTTGGGGCCCACTTCCACGTAGCTGCCTGGTGTCACAGGTGTTCCCTGGCAGGGGGAATTCCGCTAACTACCTGATGTGTCCAGGGGGAGGCACTAGATTCTACCTGCATTTCCAGACCAACCCCCGACTTTCCCCGGCAGCCCGCACTAGGAAACACTCGGTGAAGACACGCGGAGGGCTCCTAGGAGATCCAAGGCGCTGCAGACAGAGGACGGAACCTCCCCACACTCAGAATTCCGGAACCCGGCCGAGTGGGTGGGGGAGGTTTATGGCCGCCCTCCACGCAGCTGCCTGGTGTCACAGGTGTTCCCTGGCAGGGGGAAGTCCGCTAATTACCTCATCTGTCCAGCGGGAGGCACTAGATGCTACCTGCATTTCCAGCCCAACCCCCGCATTTCCCCTGCAGCCCGCACTTGGAGAAACTCGGGGAAGACACGGGAAGTGCTCCTAGGAGATCCCAGATGCTGCAGTCAGAGGACGGTACCTCGCCACACTCAGAATTTCGGAACGGGTCGAGTGCATGGGGGAGGTTTGGGGCCGCCCTCCATGCAGCTGCCTGTTGTCACAGGTGTTCCCTCGCAGGGGGAAGTCCGCTAATTACCTCCCCTCTCCATGGGGAGGCACTAGATGCTACCTGCGTTTCCAGACCAACCCCCTCCTTTCCCCGGCACCCCGCACTGGGAGGGACTCAGGGAACACACTCGAAGGGCTCCTAGGAGATCCCGGGTGCTGCAGACAGAAGACGGAACCTCCCCACACTCAGAATTCCGGAACACGGGTGACTGTGTGGTTGATGTTTAGGGCCGCACTCCACGCAGCTTCCTGGTTTCACAGTTGTTCCCTGGCAGGGGGAAGTCTGGTAATTACCTTCCTTGTCCATGGGGAGGCACTAGATGCTACCTTCATGTCCAGCCCAACACCCGCCTTTCCCCGGCAGCCCGCACAGCGAGGGACTGGGGGAATACACTGAAGGGCTCCAAGGAGGACCCGGGTGGTGCAGACAGAAGACGGAACCTCCCCACACTTAGAATTCCGGAACACGGATGACTGTGTGGGGGAGGTTCGGGGCCGCCCTCCATGCAGCTGCCTGGTGTCACAGGTCTTCCCTGGCAGGGGGAAGTCCGCTAATTACATCATCTGTCCAGGGGGAGGCACTAGATGCTACCTGCATTTCCAGCCCAACCCCCGACTTTCCCCTGCACCCAGCATAAGAATCACTCGGGGAAGACACGCGGAGGGCTCCTAGGAGATCCCAGGCGCTGCAGACAGAGGACGGAACCTCGCCACACTCAGAATTCCGGAACAAGGCCGAGTGGTTGGGGGAGTTTTGGGGCCCACTTCCACGTAGCTGCCTGGTGTCACAGGTGTTCCCTGGCAGGGGGAATTCCGCTAACTACCTGATGTGTCCAGGGGGAGGCACTAGATTCTACCTGCATTTCCAGACCAACCCCCGACTTTCCCCGGCAGCCCGCACTAGGAAACACTCGGTGAAGACACGCGGAGGGCTCCTAGGAGATCCAAGGCGCTGCAGACAGAGGACGGAACCTCCCCACACTCAGAATTCCGGAACCCGGCCGAGTGGGTGGGGGAGGTTTATGGCCGCCCTCCACGCAGCTGCCTGGTGTCACAGGTGTTCCCTGGCAGGGGGAAGTCCGCTAATTACCTCATCTGTCCAGCGGGAGGCTCTAGATGCTACCTGCATTTCCAGCCCAACCCCCGCATTTCCCCTGCAGCCCGCACTTGGAGAAACTCGGGGAAGACACGGGAAGTGCTCCTAGGAGATCCCAGATGCTGCAGTCAGAGGACGGTACCTCGCCACACTCAGAATTTCGGAACGGGTCGAGTGCATGGGGGAGGTTTGGGGCCGCCCTCCATGCAGCTGCCTGTTGTCACAGGTGTTCCCTCGCAGGGGGAAGTCCGCTAATTACCTCCCCTCTCCATGGGGAGGCACTAGATGCTACCTGCGTTTCCAGACCAACCCCCTCCTTTCCCCGGCACCCCGCACTGGGAGGGACTCAGGGAACACACTCGAAGGGCTCCTAGGAGATCCCGGGTGCTGCAGACAGAAGACGGAACCTCCCCACACTCAGAATTCCGGAACACGGGTGACTGTGTGGTTGATGTTTAGGGCCGCACTCCACGCAGCTTCCTGGTTTCACAGTTGTTCCCTGGCAGGGGGAAGTCTGGTAATTACCTTCCTTGTCCATGGGGAGGCACTAGATGCTACCTTCATGTCCAGCCCAACACCCGCCTTTCCCCGGCAGCCCGCACAGCGAGGGACTGGGGGAATACACTGAAGGGCTCCAAGGAGGACCCGGGTGGTGCAGACAGAAGACGGAACCTCCCCACACTTAGAATTCCGGAACACGGATGACTGTGTGGGGGAGGTTCGGGGCCGCCCTCCATGCAGCTGCCTGGTGTCACAGGTGTTCCCTCGCAGGGGGAATTCCGCTAATTACCTCCCCTGTCCATGGGGAGGCACTAGATGCTACCTGCGTTTCCAGCCCAACCCCCGCCTTTCCCCGGCTGCCCGCACTGGGAGGGACTCGGGGAAGACTCTCGAAGGGCTCCTAGGAGATCCCGGGTGCTGCAGACATAAGACGGAACCTCCCCACACTCAGAATTCCGGAACACGGCTGACTGTGTAGGGGAGGTTCTGGGCCGCCCTCCACGCAGCTGCCTGGTGTCACAGGTGTTCCCTCGCAGGGGGAATTCCGCTAATTACCTCCCCTGTCCATGGGGAGGCACTAGATGCTACCTGCGTTTCCAGCCCAACCCCCGCCTTTCCCCGGCTGCCCGCACTGGGAGGGACTCGGGGAAGACTCTCGAAGGGCTCCTAGGAGATCCCGGGTGCTGCAGACAGAAGACGGAACCTCCCCACACTCAGAATCCCGGAACATGGCTGACTGTGTTGGGGAGGTTCTGGGCCGCACTCCACGCAGCTGCATGGTGTCACAGGTGTTCCCTGGCAGGGGGAAGTCCGCTAATTACCTCTCTTTTCCATGGGGAGGCACTAGATGCTACCTGCTTTTCCAGCCCAACCCCCGCCTTTCCCCGGCAGCATGCACTGGGAGGGACTGGGGGAAGACACTCGAAGGGCTCCTAGGAGAACCCGGGTGCTGCAGACAGAAGACGGAACCTCCCCACACTCAGAATTCCGGAACAAGGGTGACTGTGTGGGGGAGGTTCGGGGCCGCCCTCCACGCAGCTGCCTGGTGTCACAGGTGTTCCCTGGCAGGGGGAATTCCGCTAATTACCTCCCTTGTCCATGGGGAGGCACTAGATGCTACCTGCTTTTCCAGCACAACCCCCTCCTTTCCCCGGCAGCCCGCACTGGGAAGGACTCGGGGAAGACTCTCGAAGGGCTCCTAGGAGATCCCGGGTGCTGCAGACATAAGACGGAACCTCCCCACACTCAGAATCCCGGAACACGGCTGACTGTGTGGGGGAGGTTGTGGGCCGCACTCCACGCAGCTGCATGGTAACACAGGTGTTCCCTTGCAGGGGGAATTCCGCTAATAATCTCCCTTGTCCATGGGGAGGCACTAGATGCTTACTGCTTTTCCAGCCCAACCCCCGCCATTCCCCGGCAGCCTGCACTGGGAGGGACTGGGGGAAGACACTCGAAGTGCTCCTAGGAGAACCCGGGTGCTGCAGACAGAAGACGGAACCTTCCCACACTCAGAATTCCGGAACACGGGTGACTGGGTGAGGCTTAGGGCCGCCCTCCACACAGTTTCCTGGTGTCACATGTGTTCCCTGGCAGGGGGAAGTCCGCTAATTACCTCCCCTCTCCATGGGGAGGCACTAGATGCTACCTGCGTTTCCAGCCCAACCCCCTCCTTTCCCAGCAGCCCGCACTGGGAGGTACTCGGGGAAGACACTCGAAGTGCTCCTAGGAGATCCCGGGTGCTGCAGACAGAAGACCGAACCTCCCCACACTCAGAATTCCGGAACACGGGTGACTGTGTGGTTGATGTTTAGGGCCGCAATCCACGCAGCTTCCTGGTGTCACAGTTGTTCCCTGGCAGGGGGAAGTCTGGTACTTACCTCCCTTGTCCATGGGGAGGCACTAGATGCTACCTGTTTTCCAGCCCAACACCCGCCTTTCCCCGGCAGCCCGCACAGCGAGGGACTGGGGGAAGACACTGAAGTGCTCCAAGGAGAACCCGGGTGCTGCATACAGAAGACGGAACCTCCCCACACTCAGAATTCCGGAACATGGGTGACTGTGTGGGTGAGATTTAGGGCCGCCCTCCACGCATCTTCCTGGTGTCACAGGTGTTCCCTCGCAGGGGGAAGTCCGCTAATTACCTCCCCTGTCCATGTGGAGGCACTACATGCTACCTGCTTTTCCAGCCCAACCCCCGTCTTTCCCCGGCAGCACGCACTGGGAGGGACTCGGGGAACACACTCGAAGTGCTCCTAGGAGATCCCGGGTTCTACAGACAGAAGACGGAACCTCCCCACACTCAGAATTCCGGAACAAGGCTGACTGTGTGGGGGAGTTTCGGGGCCGCCCTCCACGCAGCTGCCGGGTGTCACAGGTGTTCCCTGGCAGGGGGAAGACCGCTAATTACCTCCCCTGTCCATGGGGAGGCACTAGATGCTACCTGTGTTTCCAGCCCAACCCCCTCCTTTCCCCGGCAGCCCACACTGCGAGGGACTCGGGGAACACACTCGAATGGCTCCTAGGAGAACCCGGGTGCTGCAGACAAAAGACGGAACCCCCACACACTCAGAATTCCGGGACACGGGTGACTGTGTGGGTGAGGTTCGGGGCCGCCCTCCACGCAGCTGCCTGGTGTCACAGGTGTTCCCTGGCAGGGGGAATATCGCTAATTACCTCCCCTGTCCATGGTGTGGCACTAGATGCTACCTGCTTTTCCAGCCCAACCCCCGCCTTTCCCCGGAAGCCCACAAAGTGAGGGACTGGGGGAAGACACTCGAAGGGCTCCTAGGAGAACCCGGGTGCTGCAGACAGAAGACGGAACCTCCCCACACTCAGAATTCCGGAACACGGATGACTGTGTGGGGGAGGTTCGGGGCCGCCCTCCACGTAGCTGCCTTGTGTCACAGGTGTTCCCTGGCAGGGGGAAGTCCGCTAATTACCTCCCCTGTCCATAGGGAGGCACTAGATGCTACCTGCGTTTCCAGCACAACCCCCTCCTTTCCCCGGCAGCCCGCACTGGGAGGGACTGGGGGAAGACACTCGAAGGGCTCCTAGGAGAACCCGGGTGCTGCAGACAGAAGACGGAACCCCCACACACTCAGAATTCCGGAACACGGGTGACTGTGTGGGTGAGGTTCGGGGCCGCCCTCCACGCAGCTGCCTGGTGTCACAGGTGTTCCCTGGCAGGGGGAAAATCGCTAATTACCTCCCCTGTCCATGGTGTGGCACTAGATGCTACCTGCTTTTCCAGCCCAACCCACGCCTTTCCCCGGAAGCCCGCAAAGTGAGGGACTGGGGGAAGACACTCGAAGGGCTCCTAGGAGAACCCGGGTGCTGCAGACATAAGACGGAACCTCCCCACACTCAGAAATCCGGAACACGGCTGAGTGTGTTGGGGAGGTTCGGGGCAGCCCTCCACGCAGCTGCCTGGTGTCACAGGTGTTCCCTCGCAGGGGGAAGTCCGCTAATTACCACCACTGTCCATAGGGAGGCACTAGATGCTACCTGCGTTTCCAACCCTACCCCCGCCTTTCCCAGGCTGCCCGCACTGGGAAGGACTCGGGGAAGACTCTCGAAGGGCTCCTAGGAGATCCCGGGTGCTGCAAACATAAGACGGAACCTCCCCACACTCAGAATCCCGGAACACGGCTGACTGTGTGGGGGAGGTTGTGGGCCGCACTCCACGCAGCTGCATGGTAACACAGGTGTTCCCTTGCAGGGGGAATTCCGCTAATAATCTCCCTTGTCCATGGGGAGGCACTAGATGCTTACTGCTTTTCCAGCACAACCCCCGCCATTCCCCGGCAGCCTGCACTGGGAGGGACTGGGGGAAGACACTCGAAGTGCTCCTAGGAGAACCCGGGTGCTGCAGACAGAAGACGGAACCTTCCCACACTCAGAATTCCGGAACACGGGTGACTGGGTGAGGCTTAGGGCCGCCCTCCACACAGTTTCCTGGTGTCACAGGTGTTCCCTGGCAGGGGGAAGTCCGCTAATTACCTCCCCTCTCCATGGGGAGGCACTAGATACTACCTGCGTTTCCAGCCCAACCCCCTCTTTCCCAGCAGCCCGCACTGGGAGGTACTCGGGGAAGACACTCGAAGTGCTCCTAGGAGATCCCGGGTGCTGCAGACAGAAGACCGAACCTCCCCACACTCAGAATTCCGGAACACGGGTGACTGTGTGGGTGATGTTTAGGGCCGCACTCCACGCAGCTTCCTGGTGTCACAGTTGTTCCCTGGCAGGGGGAAGTCTGGTAATTACCTCCCTTGTCCATGGGGAGGCACTAGATGCTACCTGCTTTTCCAGCCCAACACCCGCCTTTCCCCGGCAGCCCGCACAGCGAGGGACTGGGGGAAGACACTCGAAGGGCTCCAAGGAGAACCCGGGTGCTGCAGACAGAAGACGGAACCTCCCCACACTCAGAATTCCGGAACACGGGTGACTGTGTGGGTGAGGTTTAGGGCCGCCCTCCATGCATCTTCCTGGTGTCACAGGTGTTCCCTCGCAGGGGGAACTCCGCTAATTACCTCCCCTGTCCATGTGGAGGCACTAGATGCTACCTGCTTTTCCAGCCCAACCCCCGTCTTTCCCCGGCAGCACGCACTGGGAGGGACTCGGGGAACACACTCGAAGGGCTCCTAGGAGATCCCGGGTGCTGCAGACAGAAGACGGAACCTCCCCACACTCAGAATTCCGGAACACGGCTGACTGTGTGGGGGAGGTTCGGGGCCGCCCTCCACGCAGCTGCCTGGTGTCACAGGTGTTCCCTGGCAGGGGGAAGTCCGCTAATTACCTCCCCTGTCCATGGGGAGGCACTAGATGCTACCTGCGTTTCCAGCCCAACCCCCTCCTTTCCCCGGCAGCCCGCACTGGGAGGGACTGGGGGAAGACACTCGAAGGGCTCCTAGGAGAACCCGGGTGCTGCAGACAGAAGACGGAACCCCCACACACTCAGAATTCCGGAACACGGGTGACTGTGTGGGTGAGGTTCGGGGCCGCCCTCCACGCAGCTGCCTGGTGTCACAGGTGTTCCCTGGCAGGGGGAATATCGCTAATTACCTCCCCTGTCCATGGTGTGGCACTAGATGCTACCTGCTTTTCCAGCCCAACCCCCGCCTTTCCCCGGAAGCCCGCACAGGGAGGGACTGGGGGAAGACACTCGAAGGGCTCCTAGGAGAACCCGGGTGCTGCAGACAGAAGACGGAACCTCCCCACACTCAGAATTCCGGAACACGGATGACTGTGTGGGGGAGGTTCGGGGCCGCCCTCCACGTAGCTGCCTGGTGTCACAGGTGTTCCCTGGCAGGGGGAAGTCCGCTAATTACCTCCCCTGTCCATGGGGAGGCACTAGATGCTACCTGCGTTTCCAGCACAACCCCCTCCTTTCCCCGGCAGCCCGCACTGGGAGGGACTGGGGGAAGACACTCGAAGGGCTCCTAGGAGATCCCGGGTGCTGCAGACAGAAGACGGAACCTCCCCACACTCAGAATTCCGGAACACGGGTGACTGTGTGGGTGAGGTTTAGGGCCGCCCTCCACGCAGCTGCCTGGTGTCACAGGTGTTCCCTGGCAGGGGGAAGTCCGCTAATTACCTCCCGTGTCCATGGGGAGGCACTAGATGCTACCTGCTTTTCCAGCCCAACCCCGCCTTTCCCCGGCAGCCCGCACATGGGAGGGACTGGGGGAAGACACTCGAAGGGCTCCTAGGAGAACCCGGGTGCTGCAGACAGAAGACGGAACCTCCCCACACTCAGAATTCCGGAACACGGGTGACTGTGTGGGTGAGGTTTAGGGCCGCCCTCCACGCAGCTTCCTGGTGTCACAGGTGTTCCCTCGCAGGGGGAAGTCCGCTAATTACCTCCCCTGTCCATGGGGAGGCACTAGATGCTACCTGCGTTTCCAGCCAAACCCCCGCCTTTCCCCGGCAGCCCGCACTGGGAGGGACTCGGGGAAGACACTCGAAGGGCTCCTAGGAGATCCCGGGTGCTGCAGACAGAAGACGGAATCCCCCCACACTCAGAATTCCGGAACACGGGTGACTGTGTGGGTGAGGTTCGGGGCCGCCCTCCACGCAGCTGCCTGGTGTCACAGGTGTTCCCTGGCAGGGGGAAGACCGCTAATTACCTCCCCTGTCCATGGGGAGGCACTAGATGCTACCTGCTTTTCCAGCCCAAACCCCGGTTTTCCCCGGAAACCCGCACAGGGAGGGACTGGGGGAAGACACTCGAAGGGCTCCTAGGAGAACCCGGGTGCTGCAGACAGAAGACGGAACCTCCCCACACTCAGAATTCCGGAACACGGGTGACTGTGTGGGTGAGGTTTAGGGCCGCCCTCCACGCAGCTTCCTGGTGTCACAGGTGTTCCTTCGCAGGGGGAAGTCCGCTAATTACCTCCCCTGTCCATGGGGAGGCACTAGATGCTACCTGCTTTTCCAGCCCAACCCCCGCCTTTCCCCGGCAGCCCGCACTGGGAGGGACTGGGGGAAGAATCTCGAAGGGCTCCTAGGAGAACCCGGGTGCTGCAGACAGAAGACGGAACCTCCCCACACTCAGAATTCCGGAACACGGGTGACTGTGTGGGTGAGGTTCGGGGCCGCCCTCCACGCAGCTGCCTGGTGTCACAGGTGTTCCCTGGCAGGGGGAAGTCCGCTAATTACCTCCCCTGTCCATGGGGAGGCACTAGATGCTACCTGCGTTTCCAGCACAACCCCCGCCTTTCCCCGGCAGCCCGCACTGGGAGGGACTGGGGGAAGACACTCGAAGGGCTCCTAGGAGATCCCGGGTGCTGCAGACAGAAGACGGAACCTCCCCACACTCAGAATTCCGGAACACGGGTGACTGTGTGGGTGAGGTTAGGGGCCGCCCTCCACGCAGCTGCCTGGTGTCACAGGTGTTCCCTGGCAGGGGGAAGTCCGCTAATTACCTCCCTGTCCATGGGGAGGCACTAGATGCTACCTGCTTTTCCAGCCCAACCCCGCCTTTCCCCGGCAGCCCGCACTGGGAGGGACTGGGGGAAGACACTCGAAGGGCTCCTAGGAGAACCCGGGTGCTGCAGACAGAAGACGGAACCTCCCCACACTCAGAATTCCGGAACACGGGTGACTGTGTGGGTGAGGTTTAGGGCCGCCCTCCACGCAGCTTCCTGGTGTCACAGGTGTTCCCTCGCAGGGGGAAGTCCGCTAATTACCTCCCCTGTCCATGGGGAGGCACTAGATGCTACCTGCTTTTCCAGACCAACCCCCGCCTTTCCCCGGCAGCCCGCACTGGGAGGGACTCGGGGAAGACACTCGAAGGGCTCCTAGGAGATCCCGGGTGCTGCAGACAGAAGACGGAACCTCCCCACACTCAGAATTCCGGAACACGGCTGACTGTGTGGGGGAGGTTCGTGGCCGCCCTCCACGCAGCTGCCTGGTGTCACAGGTGTTCCCTCGCAGGGGGAAGTCCGCTAATTACCTCCCCTGTCCATGGTGAGGCACTAGATGCTACCAGCGTTTCCAGCCAAACCCCCGCCTTTCCCCGGCAGCCCGCACTGGGAGGGACTCGGGGAAGACACTCGAAGGGCTCCTAGGAGATCCCGGGTGCTGCAGACAGAAGACGGAATCCCCCCACACTCAGAATTCCGGAACACGGGTGACTGTGTGGGTGAGGTTCGGGGCCGCCCTCCACGCAGCTGCCTGGTTTCACAGGTGTTCCTGGCAGGGGGAAGACCGCTAATTACCTCCCCTGTCCATGGGGAGGCACTAGATGCTACCTGCGTTTCCAGCCCAACCCCCTCCTTTCCCCGGCAGCCCGCACTGGGAGGGACTGGGGGAAGACACTCGAAGGGCTCCTAGGAGATCCCGGGTGCTGCAGACAGAAGACGTAACCTCCCCACACTCAGAATTCCGGAACACGGCTGACTGTGTGGGTGAGGTTTAGGGCCGCCCCCACGCAACTTCCTGGTGTCACAGGTGTTCCCTCGCAGGGGGAAGTCCGCTAATTACTTCCCCTGTCCATATTGAGACACAAGATGCTACCAGCGTTTCCAGCCAAACCCCCGCCTTTCCCCGGCAGCCCGCACTGGGAGGGACTGGGGGAAGACACTCGAAGGGCTCCTAGGAGATCCCGGGTGCTGCAGACAGAAGACGGATTCCCCCCACACTCAAAATTCCGGAACACGGGTGACTGTGTGGGTGAGGTTCGGGGCCGCCCTCCACGCAGCTGCCTGGTGTCACAGGTGTTCCCTGGCAGGGGGAAGAACCGCTAATTACCTCCCTGTCCATGGGGAGGCACTAGATGCTACCTGAGTTTCCAGCCCAACCCCCGCATTTCCCCGGCAGCCCGCACTGGGAGGGACTCGGGGAAGACACTCGAAAGGCTCCTAGGAGAACCCGGGTGCTGCAGACATAAGACGGAACCTCCCCACACTCAGAATTCCGGAACACGGGTGACTGTGTGGGTGAGGTTTAGGGCCGCCCTCCACGCAGCTTCCTGGTGTCACAGGTGTTCCCTCGCAGGGGGAAGTCCGCTAATTACCTCCCCTGTCCATGGGGAGGCACTAGATGCTACCTGCTTTTCCAGCACAACCCCCGCCTTTCCCCGGCAGCCCGCACTGGGAGGGACTGGGGGAAGACACTCGAAGGGCTCCTAGGAGAACCCGGGTGCTGCAGACAGAAGACGGAACCCCCCACACTCAGAATTCCGGAACACGGGTGACTGTGTGGGTGAGGTTCGGGGCCGCCCTCCACGCAGCTGCCTGGTGTCACAGGTGTTCCCTGGCAGGGGGAATATCGCTAATTACCTCCCCTGTCCATGGTGTGGCACTAGATGCTACCTGCTTTTCCAGCCCAACCCCCGCCTTTCCCCGGAAGCCCGCACAGGGAGGGACTGGGGGAAGACACTCGAAGGGCTCCTAGGAGAACCCGGGTGCTGCAGACAGAAGACGGAACCTCCCCACACTCAGAATTCCGGAACACGGATGACTGTGTGGGGGAGGTTCGGGGCCGCCCTCCACGTAGCTGCCTTGTGTCACAGGTGTTCCCTGGCAGGGGGAAGTCCGCTAATTACCTCTCGTGTCCATGGGGAGGCACTAGATGCTACCTGCTTTTCCAGCCACAACCCCGCCTTTCCCCGGCAGCCCGCACTGGGAGGGACTGGGGGAAGACACTCGAAGGGCTCCTAGGAGAACCCGGGTGCTGCAGACAGAAGACGGAACCTCCCCACACTCAGAATTCCGGAACACGGGTGACTGTGTGGGTGAGGTTTAGGGCCGCCCTCCACGCAGCTTCCTGGTGTCACAGGTGTTCCCTCGCAGGGGGAAGTCCGCTAATTACCTCCCCTGTCCATGGGGAGGCACTAGATGCTACCTGCTTTTCCAGCCAAACCCCCGCCTTTCCCCGGCAGCCCGCACTGGGAGGGACTGGGGGAAGACACTCGAAGGGCTCCTAGGAGAACCCGGGTGCTGCAGACAGAAGACGGAACCTCCCCACACTCAGAATTCCGGAACACGGGTGACTGTGTGGGTGAGGTTAGGGGCCGCCCTCCACGCAGCTGCCTGGTGTCACAGGTGTTCCCTGGCAGGGGGAAGATCCGCTAATTACCTCCCCTGTCCATGGGGAGGCACTAGATGCTACCTGCTTTTCCAGCCAACCCCCGCCTTTCCCCGGCAGCCCGCACTGGGAGGGACTGGGGGAAGACACTCGAAGGGCTCCTAGGAGAACCCGGGTGCTGCAGACAGAAGACGGAACCTCCCCACACTCAGAATTCCGGAACACGGGTGACTGTGTGGGTGAGGTTTAGGGCCGCCCTCCACGCAGCTGCCTGGTGTCACAGGTGTTCCCTGGCAGGGGGAAGTCCGCTAATTACCTTCCCTGTCCATGGGGAGGCACTAGATGCTACCTGCGTTTCCAGCACAACCCCCTCCTTTCCCCGGCAGCCCGCACTGGGAGGGACTGGGGGAAGACACTCGAAGGGCTCCTAGGAGAATCCCGGGTGCTGCAGACAGAAGACGGAACCTCCCCACACTCAGAATTCCGGAACACGGGTGACTGTGTGGGGGAGGTTCGGGGCCGCCCTCCACGCAGCTGCCTGGTGTCACAGGTGTTCCCTGGCAGGGGGAAGTCCGCTAATTACCTCCCCTGTCCATGGTGAGGCACTAGATGCTACCTGCTTTTCCAGCCCAACCCCCGCCTTTCCCCGGCAGCCCGCACTGGGAGGGACTGGGGGAAGAATCTCGAAGGGCTCCTAGGAGAACCCGGGTGCTGCAGACAGAAGACGGAACCCCCCCACACTCAGAATTCCGGAACACGGGTGACTGTGTGGGTGAGGTTTGGGGCCGCCCTCCACGCAGCTGCCTGGTGTCACAGGTGTTCCCTGGCAGGGGGAAGTCCGCTAATTACCTCCCCTGTCCATGGTGAGGCACTAGATGCTACCTGCTTTTCCAGCCCAACCCCCGCCTTTCCCCGGAAGCCCGCACAGGGAGGGACTGGGGGAAGACACTCGAAGGGCTCCTAGGAGAACCCGGGTGCTGCAGACAGAAGACGGAACCTCCCCACACTCAGAATTCCGGAACACGGGTGACTGTGTGGGGGAGGTTCGGGGCCGCCCTCCACGCAGCTGCCTGGTGTCACAGGTGTTCCCTGGCAGGGGGAAGTCCGCTAATTACCTCCCCTGTCCATGGGGAGGCACTAGATGCTACCTGCGTTTCCAGCACAACCCCCGCCTTTCCCCGGCAGCCCGCACTGGGAGGGACTGGGGGAAGACACTCGAAGGGCTCCTAGGAGAACCCGGGTGCTGCAGACAGAAGACGGAACCTCCCCACACTCAGAATTCCGGAACACGGGTGACTGTGTGGGTGAGGTTTAGGGCCGCCCTCCACGCAGCTGCCTGGTGTCACAGGTGTTCCCTGGCAGGGGGAAGTCCGCTAATTACCTCCCCTGTCCATGGGGAGGCACTAGATGCTACCTGCTTTTCCAGCCCAACCCCCGCCTTTCCCCGGCAGCCCGCACTGGGAGGGACTGGGGGAAGACACTCGAAGGGCTCCTAGGAGAACCCGGGTGCTGCAGACAGAAGACGGAACCTCCCCACACTCAGAATTCCGGAACACGGGTGACTGTGTGGGTGAGGTTTAGGGGCCGCCCTCCACGCAGCTGCCTGGTGTCACAGGTGTTCCCTGGCAGGGGGAAGTCCGCTAATTACCTCCCCTGTCCATGGGGAGGCACTAGATGCTACCTGCTTTTCCAGCCCAACCCCCGCCTTTCCCCGGCAGCCCGCACATGGGAGGGACTGGGGGAAGACACTCGAAGGGCTCCTAGGAGAACCCGGGTGCTGCAGACAGAAGACGGAACCTCCCCACACTCAGAATTCCGGAACACGGGTGACTGTGTGGGTGAGGTTTAGGGCCGCCCTCCACGCAGCTTCCTGGTGTCACAGGTGTTCCCTCGCAGGGGGAAGTCCGCTAATTACCTCCCCTGTCCATGGGGAGGCACTAGATGCTACCTGCTTTTCCAGCCCAACCCCCGCCTTTCCCCGGCAGCCCGCACTGGGAGGGACTGGGGGAAGACACTCGAAGGGCTCCTAGGAGATCCCGGGTGCTGCAGACAGAAGACGGAACCTCCCCACACTCAGAATTCCGGAACACGGGTGACTGTGTGGGGGAGGTTCGGGGCCGCCCTCCACGCAGCTGCCTGGTGTCACAGGTGTTCCCTGGCAGGGGGAAGTCCGCTAATTACCTCCCGTGTCCATGGGGAGGCACTAGATGCTACCTGCTTTTCCAGCCCAAACCCCCGCCTTTCCCCGGAAAGCCCGCACAGGGAGGGACTGGGGGAAGACACTCGAAGGGCTCCTAGGAGAACCCGGGTGCTGCAGACAGAAGACGGAACCTCCCCACACTCAGAATTCCGGAACACGGGTGACTGTGTGGGTGAGGTTTAGGGCCGCCCTCCACGCAGCTTCCTGGTGTCACAGGTGTTCCCTCGCAGGGGGAAGTCCGCTAATTACCTCCCCTGTCCATGGGGAGGCACTAGATGCTACCTGCGTTTCCAGCCCAACCCCCGCCTTTCCCCGGCAGCCCGCACTGGGAGGGACTGGGGAAGACACTCGAAGGGCTCCTAGGAGATCCCGGGTGCTGCAGACAGAAGACGGAACCTCCCCACACTCAGAATTCCGGAACACGGGTGACTGTGTGGGTGAGGTTCGGGGCCGCCCTCCACGCAGCTGCCTGGTGTCACAGGTGTTCCCTGGCAGGGGGAAGTCCGCTAATTACCTCCCCTGTCCATGGGGAGGCACTAGATGCTACCTGCTTTTCCAGCCCAACCCCCGCCTTTCCCCGGCAGCCCGCACTGGGAGGGACTGGGGGAAGACACTCGAAGGGCTCCTAGGAGAACCCGGGTGCTGCAGACAGAAGACGGAACCTCCCCACACTCAGAATTCCGGAACACGGGTGACTGTGTGGGTGAGGTTAGGGGCCGCCCTCCACGCAGCTGCCTGGTGTCACAGGTGTTCCCTGGCAGGGGGAAGTCCGCTAATTACCTCCCCTGTCCATGGGGAGGCACTAGATGCTACCTGCGTTTCCAGCCAACCCCCGCCTTTCCCCGGCAGCCCGCACTGGGAGGGACTGGGGGAAGACACTCGAAGGGCTCCTAGGAGATCCCGGGTGCTGCAGACAGAAGACGGAACCTCCCCACACTCAGAATTCCGGAACACGGGTGACTGTGTGGGGGAGGTTCGGGGCCGCCCTCCACGCAGCTGCCTGGTGTCACAGGTGTTCCCTGGCAGGGGGAAGTCCGCTAATTACCTCCCGTGTCCATGGGGAGGCACTAGATGCTACCTGCTTTTCCAGCCCAAACCCCGCTTTTCCCCGGAAACCCGCACAGGGAGGGACTGGGGGAAGACACTCGAAGGGCTCCTAGGAGAACCCGGGTGCTGCAGACAGAAGACGGAACCTCCCCACACTCAGAATTCCGGAACACGGGTGACTGTGTGGGTGAGGTTTAGGGCAGCCCTCCACGCAGCTTCCTGGTGTCACAGGTGTTCCTTCGCAGGGGGAAGTCCGCTAATTACCTCCCCTGTCCATGGTGAGGCACTAGATGCTACCTGCTTTTCCAGCCCAACCCCCGCCTTTCCCCGGCAGCCCGCACTGGGAGGGACTGGGGGAAGAATCTCGAAGGGCTCCTAGGAGAACCCGGGTGCTGCAGACAGAAGACGGAACCCCCCACACTCAGAATTCCGGAACACGGGTGACTGTGTGGGGGAGGTTCGGGGCCGCCCTCCACGCAGCTGCCTGGTGTCACAGGTGTTCCCTGGCAGGGGGAAGTCCGCTAATTACCTCCCCTGTCCATGGGGAGGCACTAGATGCTACCTGCTTTTCCAGCCAACCCCCGCCTTTCCCCGGCAGCCCGCACAGGGAGGGACTGGGGGAAGACACTCGAAGGGCTCCTAGGAGAACCCGGGTGCTGCAGACAGAAGACGGAACCTCCCCACACTCAGAATTCCGGAACACGGGTGACTGTGTGGGTGAGGTTAGGGCCGCCCTCCACGCAGCTGCCTGGTGTCACAGGTGTTCCCTGGCAGGGGGAAGTCCGCTAATTACCTCCCTGTCCATGGGGAGGCACTAGATGCTACCTGCTTTTCCAGCCCAACCCCCGCCTTTCCCCGGCAGCCCGCACTGGGAGGGACTGGGGGAAGACACTCGAAGGGCTCCTAGGAGAACCCGGGTGCTGCAGACAGAAGACGGAACCTCCCCACACTCAGAATTCCGGAACACGGGTGACTGTGTGGGTGAGGTTCGGGGCCGCCCTCCACGCAGCTGCCTGGTGTCACAGGTGTTCCCTGGCAGGGGGAAGTCCGCTAATTACCTCCCCTGTCCATGGGGAGGCACTAGATGCTACCTGCTTTTCCAGCCCAACCCCCGCCTTTCCCCGGCAGCCCGCACTGGGAGGGACTGGGGGAAGACACTCGAAGGGCTCCTAGGAGAACCCGGGTGCTGCAGACAGAAGACGGAACCTCCCCACACTCAGAATTCCGGAACACGGGTGACTGTGTGGGTGAGGTTTAGGGCCGCCCTCCACGCAGCTTCCTGGTGTCACAGGTGTTCCCTCGCAGGGGGAAGTCCGCTAATTACCTCCCCTGTCCATGGGGAGGCACTAGATGCTACCTGCTTTTCCAGCCCAACCCCCGCCTTTCCCCGGCAGCCCGCACTGGGAGGGACTCGGGGGAAGACACTCGAAGGGCTCCTAGGAGAACCCGGGTGCTGCAGACAGAAGACGGAACCTCCCCACACTCAGAATTCCGGAACACGGGTGACTGTGTGGGTGAGGTTCGGGGCCGCCCTCCACGCAGCTGCCTGGTGTCACAGGTGTTCCCTGGCAGGGGGAAGTCCGCTAATTACCTCCCCTGTCCATGGGGAGGCACTAGATGCTACCTGCTTTTCCAGCCCAACCCCCGCCTTTCCCCGGAAGCCCGCACAGGGAGGGACTGGGGGAAGACACTCGAAGGGCTCCTAGGAGAACCCGGGTGCTGCAGACAGAAGACGGAACCTCCCCACACTCAGAATTCCGGAACACGGGTGACTGTGTGGGTGAGGTTTGGGGCCGCCCTCCACGCAGCTTCCTGGTGTCACAGGTGTTCCCTCGCAGGGGGAAGTCCGCTAATTACCTCCCCTGTCCATGGGGAGGCACTAGATGCTACCTGCTTTTCCAGCCCAACCCCCGCCTTTCCCCGGCAGCCCGCACTGGGAGGGACTGGGGGAAGACATCTCGAAGGGCTCCTAGGAGAACCCGGGTGCTGCAGACAGAAGACGGAACCTCCCCACACTCAGAATTCCGGAACACGGGTGACTGTGTGGGTGAGGTTCGGGGCCGCCCTCCACGCAGCTGCCTGGTGTCACAGGTGTTCCCTGGCAGGGGGAAGTCCGCTAATTACCTCCCTGTCCATGGGGAGGCACTAGATGCTACCTGCTTTTCCAGCCCAACCCCCGCCTTTCCCCGGAAGCCCGCACATGGGAGGGACTGGGGGAAGACACTCGAAGGGCTCCTAGGAGAATCCCGGGTGCTGCAGACAGAAGACGGAACCTCCCCACACTCAGAATTCCGGAACACGGGTGACTGTGTGGGTGAGGTTTAGGGCCGCCCTCCACGCAGCTGCCTGGTGTCACAGGTGTTCCCTGGCAGGGGGAAGTCCGCTAATTACCTCCCCTGTCCATGGGGAGGCACTAGATGCTACCTGCTTTTCCAGCCCAACCCCCGCCTTTCCCCGGCAGCCCGCACTGGGAGGGACTGGGGGAAGACACTCGAAGGGCTCCTAGGAGAACCCGGGTGCTGCAGACAGAAGACGGAACCTCCCCACACTCAGAATTCCGGAACACGGGTGACTGTGTGGGTGAGGTTTAGGGGCCGCCCTCCACGCAGCTGCCTGGTGTCACAGGTGTTCCCTGGCAGGGGGAAGTCCGCTAATTACCTCCCCTGTCCATGGGGAGGCACTAGATGCTACCTGCTTTTCCAGCCCAACCCCCGCCTTTCCCCGGCAGCCCGCACTGGGAGGGACTGGGGGAAGACACTCGAAGGGCTCCTAGGAGAACCCGGGTGCTGCAGACAGAAGACGGAACCTCCCCACACTCAGAATTCCGGAACACGGGTGACTGTGTGGGTGAGGTTAGGGGCCGCCCTCCACGCAGCTGCCTGGTGTCACAGGTGTTCCCTGGCAGGGGGAAGTCCGCTAATTACCTCCCCTGTCCATGGGGAGGCACTAGATGCTACCTGCTTTTCCAGCCCAACCCCCGCCTTTCCCCGGCAGCCCGCACTGGGAGGGACTGGGGGAAGACACTCGAAGGGCTCCTAGGAGAACCCGGGTGCTGCAGACAGAAGACGGAACCTCCCCACACTCAGAATTCCGGAACACGGGTGACTGTGTGGGTGAGGTTAGGGGCCGCCCTCCACGCAGCTGCCTGGTGTCACAGGTGTTCCCTGGCAGGGGGAAGTCCGCTAATTACCTCCCCTGTCCATGGGGAGGCACTAGATGCTACCTGCTTTTCCAGCCCAACCCCCGCCTTTCCCCGGCAGCCCGCACTGGGAGGGACTGGGGGAAGACACTCGAAGGGCTCCTAGGAGAACCCGGGTGCTGCAGACAGAAGACGGAACCTCCCCACACTCAGAATTCCGGAACACGGGTGACTGTGTGGGTGAGGTTTAGGGCCGCCCTCCACGCAGCTGCCTGGTGTCACAGGTGTTCCCTGGCAGGGGGAAGTCCGCTAATTACCTCCCCTGTCCATGGGGAGGCACTAGATGCTACCTGCTTTTCCAGCCCAACCCCCGCCTTTCCCCGGCAGCCCGCACTGGGAGGGACTGGGGGAAGACACTCGAAGGGCTCCTAGGAGAACCCGGGTGCTGCAGACAGAAGACGGAACCTCCCCACACTCAGAATTCCGGAACACGGGTGACTGTGTGGGTGAGGTTAGGGGCCGCCCTCCACGCAGCTGCCTGGTGTCACAGGTGTTCCCTGGCAGGGGGAAGTCCGCTAATTACCTCCCCTGTCCATGGGGAGGCACTAGATGCTACCTGCTTTTCCAGCCCAACCCCCGCCTTTCCCCGGCAGCCCGCACAGGGAGGGACTGGGGGAAGACACTCGAAGGGCTCCTAGGAGAACCCGGGTGCTGCAGACAGAAGACGGAACCTCCCCACACTCAGAATTCCGGAACACGGGTGACTGTGTGGGTGAGGTTCGGGGCCGCCCTCCACGCAGCTGCCTGGTGTCACAGGTGTTCCCTGGCAGGGGGAAGTCCGCTAATTACCTCCCCTGTCCATGGGGAGGCACTAGATGCTACCTGCTTTTCCAGCCCAACCCCCGCCTTTCCCCGGCAGCCCGCACTGGGAGGGACTGGGGGAAGACACTCGAAGGGCTCCTAGGAGAACCCGGGTGCTGCAGACAGAAGACGGAACCTCCCCACACTCAGAATTCCGGAACACGGGTGACTGTGTGGGTGAGGTTAGGGGCCGCCCTCCACGCAGCTGCCTGGTGTCACAGGTGTTCCCTGGCAGGGGGAAGTCCGCTAATTACCTCCCCTGTCCATGGGGAGGCACTAGATGCTACCTGCTTTTCCAGCCCAAACCCCCGCCTTTCCCCGGCAGCCCGCACTGGGAGGGACTGGGGGAAGACACTCGAAGGGCTCCTAGGAGAACCCGGGTGCTGCAGACAGAAGACGGAACCTCCCCACACTCAGAATTCCGGAACACGGGTGACTGTGTGGGTGAGGTTTAGGGCCGCCCTCCACGCAGCTGCCTGGTGTCACAGGTGTTCCCTGGCAGGGGGAAGTCCGCTAATTACCTCCCCTGTCCATGGGGAGGCACTAGATGCTACCTGCTTTTCCAGCCCAACCCCCGCCTTTCCCCGGCAGCCCGCACTGGGAGGGACTGGGGGAAGACACTCGAAGGGCTCCTAGGAGAACCCGGGTGCTGCAGACAGAAGACGGAACCTCCCCACACTCAGAATTCCGGAACACGGGTGACTGTGTGGGTGAGGTTTAGGGGCCGCCCTCCACGCAGCTGCCTGGTGTCACAGGTGTTCCCTGGCAGGGGGAAGTCCGCTAATTACCTCCCCTGTCCATGGGGAGGCACTAGATGCTACCTGCTTTTCCAGCCCAACCCCCGCCTTTCCCCGGCAGCCCGCACTGGGAGGGACTGGGGGAAGACACTCGAAGGGCTCCTAGGAGAACCCGGGTGCTGCAGACAGAAGACGGAACCTCCCCACACTCAGAATTCCGGAACACGGGTGACTGTGTGGGTGAGGTTAGGGGCCGCCCTCCACGCAGCTGCCTGGTGTCACAGGTGTTCCCTGGCAGGGGGAAGTCCGCTAATTACCTCCCCTGTCCATGGGGAGGCACTAGATGCTACCTGCTTTTCCAGCCCAACCCCCGCCTTTCCCCGGCAGCCCGCACTGGGAGGGACTGGGGGAAGACACTCGAAGGGCTCCTAGGAGAACCCGGGTGCTGCAGACAGAAGACGGAACCTCCCCACACTCAGAATTCCGGAACACGGGTGACTGTGTGGGTGAGGTTTAGGGCCGCCCTCCACGCAGCTGCCTGGTGTCACAGGTGTTCCCTGGCAGGGGGAAGTCCGCTAATTACCTCCCTGGTCCATGGGGAGGCACTAGATGCTACCTGCTTTTCCAGCCCAACCCCCGCCTTTCCCCGGAAAGCCCGCACAGGGAGGGACTGGGGGAAGACACTCGAAGGGCTCCTAGGAGAACCCGGGTGCTGCAGACAGAAGACGGAACCTCCCCACACTCAGAATTCCGGAACACGGGTGACTGTGTGGGTGAGGTTTAGGGCCGCCCTCCACGCAGCTTCCTGGTGTCACAGGTGTTCCCTCGCAGGGGGAAGTCCGCTAATTACCTCCCCTGTCCATGGGGAGGCACTAGATGCTACCTGCTTTTCCAGCCCAACCCCCGCCTTTCCCCGGCAGCCCGCACTGGGAGGGACTGGGGGAAGAATCTCGAAGGGCTCCTAGGAGAACCCGGGTGCTGCAGACAGAAGACGGAACCTCCCCACACTCAGAATTCCGGAACACGGGTGACTGTGTGGGTGAGGTTAGGGGCCGCCCTCCACGCAGCTGCCTGGTGTCACAGGTGTTCCCTGGCAGGGGGAAGTCCGCTAATTACCTCCCTGTCCATGGGGAGGCACTAGATGCTACCTGCTTTTCCAGCCCAACCCCCGCCTTTCCCCGGAAGCCCGCACAGGGAGGGACTGGGGGAAGACACTCGAAGGGCTCCTAGGAGAACCCGGGTGCTGCAGACAGAAGACGGAACCTCCCCACACTCAGAATTCCGGAACACGGGTGACTGTGTGGGTGAGGTTTAGGGCCGCCCTCCACGCAGCTGCCTGGTGTCACAGGTGTTCCCTGGCAGGGGGAAGTCCGCTAATTACCTCCCCTGTCCATGGGGAGGCACTAGATGCTACCTGCTTTTCCAGCCCAACCCCCGCCTTTCCCCGGCAGCCCGCACTGGGAGGGACTGGGGGAAGACACTCGAAGGGCTCCTAGGAGAATCCCGGGTGCTGCAGACAGAAGACGGAACCTCCCCACACTCAGAATTCCGGAACACGGGTGACTGTGTGGGTGAGGTTAGGGGCCGCCCTCCACGCAGCTGCCTGGTGTCACAGGTGTTCCCTGGCAGGGGGAAGTCCGCTAATTACCTCCCTGTCCATGGGGAGGCACTAGATGCTACCTGCTTTTCCAGCCCAACCCCCGCCTTTCCCCGGAAGCCCGCACATGGGAGGGACTGGGGGAAGACACTCGAAGGGCTCCTAGGAGAACCCGGGTGCTGCAGACAGAAGACGGAACCTCCCCACACTCAGAATTCCGGAACACGGGTGACTGTGTGGGTGAGGTTAGGGGCCGCCCTCCACGCAGCTGCCTGGTGTCACAGGTGTTCCCTGGCAGGGGGAAGTCCGCTAATTACCTCCCCTGTCCATGGGGAGGCACTAGATGCTACCTGCTTTTCCAGCCCAACCCCCGCCTTTCCCCGGCAGCCCGCACTGGGAGGGACTGGGGGAAGACACTCGAAGGGCTCCTAGGAGAACCCGGGTGCTGCAGACAGAAGACGGAACCTCCCCACACTCAGAATTCCGGAACACGGGTGACTGTGTGGGGGAGGTTTGGGGCCGCCCTCCACGCAGCTGCCTGGTGTCACAGGTGTTCCCTGGCAGGGGGAAGTCCGCTAATTACCTCCCTGTCCATGGGGAGGCACTAGATGCTACCTGCTTTTCCAGCCCAACCCCCGCCTTTCCCCGGAAGCCCGCACTGGGAGGGACTGGGGGAAGACACTCGAAGGGCTCCTAGGAGATCCCGGGTGCTGCAGACAGAAGACGGAACCTCCCCACACTCAGAATTCCGGAACACGGGTGACTGTGTGGGTGAGGTTAGGGCCGCCCTCCACGCAGCTGCCTGGTGTCACAGGTGTTCCCTGGCAGGGGGAAGTCCGCTAATTACCTCCCTGTCCATGGGGAGGCACTAGATGCTACCTGCTTTTCCAGCCCAACCCCCGCCTTTCCCCGGCAGCCCGCACTGGGAGGGACTGGGGGAAGACACTCGAAGGGCTCCTAGGAGAACCCGGGTGCTGCAGACAGAAGACGGAACCTCCCCACACTCAGAATTCCGGAACACGGGTGACTGTGTGGGTGAGGTTAGGGGCCGCCCTCCACGCAGCTTCCTGGTGTCACAGGTGTTCCCTGGCAGGGGGAAGTCCGCTAATTACCTCCCCTGTCCATGGGGAGGCACTAGATGCTACCTGCTTTTCCAGCCCAACCCCCGCCTTTCCCCGGCAGCCCGCACTGGGAGGGACTGGGGGAAGACACTCGAAGGGCTCCTAGGAGATCCCGGGTGCTGCAGACAGAAGACGGAACCTCCCCACACTCAGAATTCCGGAACACGGGTGACTGTGTGGGTGAGGTTCGGGGCCGCCCTCCACGCAGCTGCCTGGTGTCACAGGTGTTCCCTGGCAGGGGGAAGTCCGCTAATTACCTCCCCTGTCCATGGGGAGGCACTAGATGCTACCTGCGTTTCCAGCCCAACCCCCGCCTTTCCCCGGCAGCCCGCACTGGGAGGGACTGGGGGAAGACACTCGAAGGGCTCCTAGGAGAACCCGGGTGCTGCAGACAGAAGACGGAACCTCCCCACACTCAGAATTCCGGAACACGGGTGACTGTGTGGGTGAGGTTTAGGGCCGCCCTCCACGCAGCTGCCTGGTGTCACAGGTGTTCCCTGGCAGGGGGAAGTCCGCTAATTACCTCCCCTGTCCATGGGGAGGCACTAGATGCTACCTGCTTTTCCAGCCCAACCCCCGCCTTTCCCCGGCAGCCCGCACTGGGAGGGACTGGGGGAAGACACTCGAAGGGCTCCTAGGAGAATCCCGGGTGCTGCAGACAGAAGACGGAACCTCCCCACACTCAGAATTCCGGAACACGGGTGACTGTGTGGGTGAGGTTAGGGGCCGCCCTCCACGCAGCTGCCTGGTGTCACAGGTGTTCCCTGGCAGGGGGAAGTCCGCTAATTACCTCCCGTGTCCATGGGGAGGCACTAGATGCTACCTGCTTTTCCAGCCCAAACCCCGCCTTTCCCCGGAAACCCGCACAGGGAGGGACTGGGGGAAGACACTCGAAGGGCTCCTAGGAGAACCCGGGTGCTGCAGACAGAAGACGGAACCTCCCCACACTCAGAATTCCGGAACACGGGTGACTGTGTGGGTGAGGTTTAGGGCCGCCCTCCACGCAGCTTCCTGGTGTCACAGGTGTTCCCTTCGCAGGGGGAAGTCCGCTAATTACCTCCCCTGTCCATGGGGAGGCACTAGATGCTACCTGCTTTTCCAGCCCAACCCCCGCCTTTCCCCGGCAGCCCGCACTGGGAGGGACTGGGGGAAGACATCTCGAAGGGCTCCTAGGAGAACCCGGGTGCTGCAGACAGAAGACGGAACCTCCCCACACTCAGAATTCCGGAACACGGGTGACTGTGTGGGTGAGGTTCGGGGCCGCCCTCCACGCAGCTGCCTGGTGTCACAGGTGTTCCCTGGCAGGGGGAAGTCCGCTAATTACCTCCCCTGTCCATGGGGAGGCACTAGATGCTACCTGCTTTTCCAGCCCAACCCCCGCCTTTCCCCGGAAGCCCGCACAGGGAGGGACTGGGGGAAGACACTCGAAGGGCTCCTAGGAGAACCCGGGTGCTGCAGACAGAAGACGGAACCTCCCCACACTCAGAATTCCGGAACACGGGTGACTGTGTGGGTGAGGTTTAGGGCCGCCCTCCACGCAGCTTCCTGGTGTCACAGGTGTTCCCTGGCAGGGGGAAGTCCGCTAATTACCTCCCCTGTCCATGGGGAGGCACTAGATGCTACCTGCTTTTCCAGCCCAACCCCCGCCTTTCCCCGGCAGCCCGCACTGGGAGGGACTGGGGGAAGACACTCGAAGGGCTCCTAGGAGAACCCGGGTGCTGCAGACAGAAGACGGAACCTCCCCACACTCAGAATTCCGGAACACGGGTGACTGTGTGGGTGAGGTTCGGGGCCGCCCTCCACGCAGCTGCCTGGTGTCACAGGTGTTCCCTGGCAGGGGGAAGTCCGCTAATTACCTCCCGTGTCCATGGGGAGGCACTAGATGCTACCTGCTTTTCCAGCCCAACCCCCGCCTTTCCCCGGAAGCCCGCACAGGGAGGGACTGGGGGAAGACACTCGAAGGGCTCCTAGGAGAACCCGGGTGCTGCAGACAGAAGACGGAACCTCCCCACACTCAGAATTCCGGAACACGGGTGACTGTGTGGGTGAGGTTTAGGGCCGCCCTCCACGCAGCTTCCTGGTGTCACAGGTGTTCCCTCGCAGGGGGAAGTCCGCTAATTACCTCCCCTGTCCATGGGGAGGCACTAGATGCTACCTGCTTTTCCAGCCCAACCCCCGCCTTTCCCCGGCAGCCCGCACTGGGAGGGACTGGGGGAAGAATCTCGAAGGGCTCCTAGGAGAACCCGGGTGCTGCAGACAGAAGACGGAACCTCCCCACACTCAGAATTCCGGAACACGGGTGACTGTGTGGGTGAGGTTCGGGGCCGCCCTCCACGCAGCTGCCTGGTGTCACAGGTGTTCCCTGGCAGGGGGAAGTCCGCTAATTACCTCCCCTGTCCATGGGGAGGCACTAGATGCTACCTGCTTTTCCAGCCCAACCCCCGCCTTTCCCCGGAAGCCCGCACAGGGAGGGACTGGGGGAAGACACTCGAAGGGCTCCTAGGAGAACCCGGGTGCTGCAGACAGAAGACGGAACCTCCCCACACTCAGAATTCCGGAACACGGGTGACTGTGTGGGTGAGGTTTCGGGGCCGCCCTCCACGCAGCTGCCTGGTGTCACAGGTGTTCCCTGGCAGGGGGAAGTCCGCTAATTACCTCCCTGTCCATGGGGAGGCACTAGATGCTACCTGCTTTTCCAGCCCAACCCCCGCCTTTCCCCGGAAGCCCGCACAGGGAGGGACTGGGGGAAGACACTCGAAGGGCTCCTAGGAGAACCCGGGTGCTGCAGACAGAAGACGGAACCTCCCCACACTCAGAATTCCGGAACACGGGTGACTGTGTGGGTGAGGTTTAGGGCCGCCCTCCACGCAGCTTCCTGGTGTCACAGGTGTTCCCTCGCAGGGGGAAGTCCGCTAATTACCTCCCCTGTCCATGGGTGGCACTAGATGCTACCTGCTTTTCCAGCCCAACCCCCGCCTTTCCCCGGCAGCCCGCACTGGGAGGGACTGGGGGAAGACACTCGAAGGGCTCCTAGGAGAACCCGGGTGCTGCAGACAGAAGACGGAACCTCCCCACACTCAGAATTCCGGAACACGGGTGACTGTGTGGGTGAGGTTAGGGGCCGCCCTCCACGCAGCTGCCTGGTGTCACAGGTGTTCCCTGGCAGGGGGAAGTCCGCTAATTACCTCCCCTGTCCATGGGGAGGCACTAGATGCTACCTGCTTTTCCAGCCCAACCCCCGCCTTTCCCCGGCAGCCCGCACTGGGAGGGACTGGGGGAAGACACTCGAAGGGCTCCTAGGAGAACCCGGGTGCTGCAGACAGAAGACGGAACCTCCCCACACTCAGAATTCCGGAACACGGGTGACTGTGTGGGTGAGGTTAGGGGCCGCCCTCCACGCAGCTGCCTGGTGTCACAGGTGTTCCCTGGCAGGGGGAAGTCCGCTAATTACCTCCCCTGTCCATGGGGAGGCACTAGATGCTACCTGCTTTTCCAGCCCAACCCCCGCCTTTCCCCGGCAGCCCGCACTGGGAGGGACTGGGGGAAGACACTCGAAGGGCTCCTAGGAGAACCCGGGTGCTGCAGACAGAAGACGGAACCTCCCCACACTCAGAATTCCGGAACACGGGTGACTGTGTGGGTGAGGTTAGGGGCCGCCCTCCACGCAGCTGCCTGGTGTCACAGGTGTTCCCTGGCAGGGGGAAGTCCGCTAATTACCTCCCCTGTCCATGGGGAGGCACTAGATGCTACCTGCTTTTCCAGCCCAACCCCCGCCTTTCCCCGGCAGCCCGCACTGGGAGGGACTGGGGGAAGACACTCGAAGGGCTCCTAGGAGAACCCGGGGGCTGCAGACAGAAGACGGAACCTCCCCACACTCAGAATTCCGGAACACGGGTGACTGTGTGGGTGAGGTTTAGGGCCGCCCTCCACGCAGCTGCCTGGTGTCACAGGTGTTCCCTGGCAGGGGGAAGTCCGCTAATTACCTCCCCTGTCCATGGGGAGGCACTAGATGCTACCTGCTTTTCCAGCCCAACCCCCGCCTTTCCCCGGCAGCCCGCACAGGGAGGGACTGGGGAAGACACTCGAAGGGCTCCTAGGAGAACCCGGGTGCTGCAGACAGAAGACGGAACCTCCCCACACTCAGAATTCCGGAACACGGGTGACTGTGTGGGTGAGGTTCGGGCCGCCCTCCACGCAGCTGCCTGGTGTCACAGGTGTTCCCTGGCAGGGGGAAGTCCGCTAATTACCTCCCCTGTCCATGGGGAGGCACTAGATGCTACCTGCTTTTCCAGCCCAACCCCCGCCTTTCCCCGGCAGCCCGCACTGGGAGGGACTGGGGGAAGACACTCGAAGGGCTCCTAGGAGAACCCGGGTGCTGCAGACAGAAGACGGAACCTCCCCACACTCAGAATTCCGGAACACGGGTGACTGTGTGGGTGAGGTTCGGGGCCGCCCTCCACGCAGCTGCCTGGTGTCACAGGTGTTCCCTGGCAGGGGGAAGTCCGCTAATTACCTCCCCTGTCCATGGGGAGGCACTAGATGCTACCTGCTTTTCCAGCCCAACCCCCGCCTTTCCCCGGAAGCCCGCACAGGGAGGGACTGGGGGAAGACACTCGAAGGGCTCCTAGGAGAACCCGGGTGCTGCAGACAGAAGACGGAACCTCCCCACACTCAGAATTCCGGAACACGGGTGACTGTGTGGGTGAGGTTTAGGGCCGCCCTCCACGCAGCTTCCTGGTGTCACAGGTGTTCCCTCGCAGGGGGAAGTCCGCTAATTACCTCCCCTGTCCATGGGGAGGCACTAGATGCTACCTGCGTTTCCAGCCCAACCCCCGCCTTTCCCCGGCAGCCCGCACTGGGAGGGACTGGGGAAGACACTCGAAGGGCTCCTAGGAGAATCCCGGGTGCTGCAGACAGAAGACGGAACCTCCCCACACTCAGAATTCCGGAACACGGGTGACTGTGTGGGTGAGGTTTAGGGGCCGCCCTCCACGCAGCTGCCTGGTGTCACAGGTGTTCCCTGGCAGGGGGAAGTCCGCTAATTACCTCCCCTGTCCATGGGGAGGCACTAGATGCTACCTGCTTTTCCAGCCCAACCCCCGCCTTTCCCCGGAAGCCCGCACAGGGAGGGACTGGGGGAAGACACTCGAAGGGCTCCTAGGAGAACCCGGGTGCTGCAGACAGAAGACGGAACCTCCCCACACTCAGAATTCCGGAACACGGGTGACTGTGTGGGTGAGGTTTAGGGCCGCCCTCCACGCAGCTTCCTGGTGTCACAGGTGTTCCCTCGCAGGGGGAAGTCCGCTAATTACCTCCCCTGTCCATGGGGAGGCACTAGATGCTACCTGCTTTTCCAGCCCAACCCCCGCCTTTCCCCGGCAGCCCGCACTGGGAGGGACTGGGGGAAGACACTCGAAGGGCTCCTAGGAGAACCCGGGTGCTGCAGACAGAAGACGGAACCTCCCCACACTCAGAATTCCGGAACACGGCTGACTGTGTGGGGGAGGTTCGGGGCCGCCCTCCACGCAGCTGCCTGGTGTCACAGGTGTTCCCTGGCAGGGGGAAGTCCGCTAATTACCTCCCCTGTCCATGGGGAGGCACTAGATGCTACCTGCTTTTCCAGCCCAACCCCCGCCTTTCCCCGGCAGCCCGCACTGGGAGGGACTGGGGGAAGACACTCGAAGGGCTCCTAGGAGAACCCGGGTGCTGCAGACAGAAGACGGAACCTCCCCACACTCAGAATTCCGGAACACGGGTGACTGTGTGGGTGAGGTTTAGGGCCGCCCTCCACGCAGCTGCCTGGTGTCACAGGTGTTCCCTGGCAGGGGGAAGTCCGCTAATTACCTCCCCTGTCCATGGGGAGGCACTAGATGCTACCTGCTTTTCCAGCCCAACCCCCGCCTTTCCCCGGCAGCCCGCACTGGGAGGGACTGGGGGAAGACACTCGAAGGGCTCCTAGGAGAACCCGGGTGCTGCAGACAGAAGACGGAACCTCCCCACACTCAGAATTCCGGAACACGGGTGACTGTGTGGGTGAGGTTAGGGCAGCCCTCCACGCATCTTCCTGCTGTCACAGTTGTTCCCTGGCAGGGGGAAGTCCGCTAATTACCTCCCCTGTCCATGGGGAGGCACTAGATGCTACCTGCTTTTCCAGCCCAACCCCCGCCTTTCCCCGGCAGCCCGCACTGGGAGGGACTGGGGGAAGACACTCGAAGGGCTCCTAGGAGATCCCGGGTGCTGCAGACAGAAGACGGAACCTCCCCACACTCAGAATTCCGGAACACGGGTGACTGTGTGGGTGAGGTTCGGGGCCGCCCTCCACGCAGCTGCCTGGTGTCACAGGTGTTCCCTGGCAGGGGGAAGTCCGCTAATTACCTCCCCTGTCCATGGGGAGGCACTAGATGCTACCTGCTTTTCCAGCCCAACCCCCGCCTTTCCCCGGAAGCCCGCACAGGGAGGGACTGGGGGAAGACACTCGAAGGGCTCCTAGGAGAACCCGGGTGCTGCAGACAGAAGACGGAACCTCCCCACACTCAGAATTCCGGAACACGGGTGACTGTGTGGGTGAGGTTTAGGGCCGCCCTCCACGCAGCTTCCTGGTGTCACAGGTGTTCCCTCGCAGGGGGAAGTCCGCTAATTACCTCCCCTGTCCATGGGGAGGCACTAGATGCTACCTGCTTTTCCAGCCCAACCCCCGCCTTTCCCCGGCAGCCCGCACTGGGAGGGACTGGGGGAAGACACTCGAAGGGCTCCTAGGAGAATCCCGGGTGCTGCAGACAGAAGACGGAACCTCCCCACACTCAGAATTCCGGAACACGGGTGACTGTGTGGGTGAGGTTAGGGGCCGCCCTCCACGTAGCTGCCTTGTGTCACAGGTGTTCCCTGGCAGGGGGAAGTCCGCTAATTACCTCTCGTGTCCATGGGGAGGCACTAGATGCTACCTGCGTTTCCAGCACAACCCCCTCCTTTCCCCGGAAACCCGCACAGGGAGGGACTGGGGGAAGACACTCGAAGGGCTCCTAGGAGAACCCGGGTGCTGCAGACAGAAGACGGAACCTCCCCACACTCAGAATTCCGGAACACGGGTGACTGTGTGGGTGAGGTTTAGGGCAGCCCTCCACGCAGCTTCCTGGTGTCACAGGTGTTCCCTCGCAGGGGGAAGTCCGCTAATTACCTCCCCTGTCCATGGTGAGGCACTAGATGCTACCTGCTTTTCCAGCCCAACCCCCGCCTTTCCCCGGCAGCCCGCACTGGGAGGGACTGGGGGAAGACATCTCGAAGGGCTCCTAGGAGAACCCGGGTGCTGCAGACAGAAGACGGAACCCCCCCACACTCAGAATTCCGGAACACGGGTGACTGTGTGGGTGAGGTTAGGGGCCGCCCTCCACGCAGCTGCCTGGTGTCACAGGTGTTCCCTGGCAGGGGGAAGTCCGCTAATTACCTCCCCTGTCCATGGGGAGGCACTAGATGCTACCTGCTTTTCCAGCCCAACCCCCGCCTTTCCCCGGAAGCCCGCACTGGGAGGGACTGGGGGAAGACACTCGAAGGGCTCCTAGGAGAACCCGGGTGCTGCAGACAGAAGACGGAACCTCCCCACACTCAGAATTCCGGAACACGGGTGACTGTGTGGGTGAGGTTTAGGGCCGCCCTCCACGCAGCTGCCTGGTGTCACAGGTGTTCCCTGGCAGGGGGAAGTCCGCTAATTACCTCCCCTGTCCATGGGGAGGCACTAGATGCTACCTGCTTTTCCAGCCCAAACCCCCGCCTTTCCCCGGAAGCCCGCACAGGGAGGGACTGGGGGAAGACACTCGAAGGGCTCCTAGGAGAACCCGGGTGCTGCAGACAGAAGACGGAACCTCCCCACACTCAGAATTCCGGAACACGGGTGACTGTGTGGGTGAGGTTTAGGGCCGCCCTCCACGCAGCTTCCTGGTGTCACAGGTGTTCCCTTCGCAGGGGGAAGTCCGCTAATTACCTCCCCTGTCCATGGGAGGCACTAGATGCTACCTGCTTTTCCAGCCCAACCCCCGCCTTTCCCCGGCAGCCCGCACTGGGAGGGACTGGGGGAAGACATCTCGAAGGGCTCCTAGGAGAACCCGGGTGCTGCAGACAGAAGACGGAACCTCCCCACACTCAGAATTCCGGAACACGGGTGACTGTGTGGGTGAGGTTCGGGGCCGCCCTCCACGCAGCTGCCTGGTGTCACAGGTGTTCCCTGGCAGGGGGAAGTCCGCTAATTACCTCCCCTGTCCATGGTGAGGCACTAGATGCTACCTGCTTTTCCAGCCCAACCCCCGCCTTTCCCCGGAAGCCCGCACAGGGAGGGACTGGGGGAAGACACTCGAAGGGCTCCTAGGAGAACCCGGGTGCTGCAGACAGAAGACGGAACCTCCCCACACTCAGAATTCCGGAACACGGTGACTGTGTGGGTGAGGTTCGGGCCGCCCTCCACGCAGCTGCCTGGTGTCACAGGTGTTCCCTGGCAGGGGGAAGTCCGCTAATTACCTCCCCTGTCCATGGGGAGGCACTAGATGCTACCTGCGTTTCCAGCCCAACCCCCGCCTTTCCCCGGCAGCCCGCACTGGGAGGGACTGGGGGAAGACACTCGAAGGGCTCCTAGGAGATCCCGGGTGCTGCAGACAGAAGACGGAACCTCCCCACACTCAGAATTCCGGAACACGGGTGACTGTGTGGGTGAGGTTTAGGGCCGCCCTCCACGCAGCTGCCTGGTGTCACAGGTGTTCCCTGGCAGGGGGAAGTCCGCTAATTACCTCCCCTGTCCATGGGGAGGCACTAGATGCTACCTGCTTTTCCAGCCCAACCCCCGCCTTTCCCCGGCAGCCCGCACTGGGAGGGACTGGGGGAAGACACTCGAAGGGCTCCTAGGAGAACCCGGGTGCTGCAGACAGAAGACGGAACCTCCCCACACTCAGAATTCCGGAACACGGGTGACTGTGTGGGTGAGGTTTCGGGCCGCCCTCCACGCAGCTGCCTGGTGTCACAGGTGTTCCCTGGCAGGGGGAAGTCCGCTAATTACCTCCCCTGTCCATGGGGAGGCACTAGATGCTACCTGCTTTTCCAGCCCAACCCCCGCCTTTCCCCGGCAGCCCGCACTGGGAGGGACTGGGGGAAGACACTCGAAGGGCTCCTAGGAGAACCCGGGTGCTGCAGACAGAAGACGGAACCTCCCCACACTCAGAATTCCGGAACACGGGTGACTGTGTGGGTGAGGTTTAGGGCCGCCCTCCACGCAGCTTCCTGGTGTCACAGGTGTTCCCTCGCAGGGGGAAGTCCGCTAATTACCTCCCCTGTCCATGGGGAGGCACTAGATGCTACCTGCTTTTCCAGCCCAACCCCCGCCTTTCCCCGGCAGCCCGCACTGGGAGGGACTGGGGGAAGACACTCGAAGGGCTCCTAGGAGAACCCGGGTGCTGCAGACAGAAGACGGAACCTCCCCACACTCAGAATTCCGGAACACGGGTGACTGTGTGGGTGAGGTTCGGGGCCGCCCTCCACGCAGCTGCCTGGTGTCACAGGTGTTCCCTGGCAGGGGGAAGTCCGCTAATTACCTCCCCTGTCCATGGGGAGGCACTAGATGCTACCTGCTTTTCCAGCCCAACCCCCGCCTTTCCCCGGAAGCCCGCACAGGGAGGGACTGGGGGAAGACACTCGAAGGGCTCCTAGGAGAACCCGGGTGCTGCAGACAGAAGACGGAACCTCCCCACACTCAGAATTCCGGAACACGGGTGACTGTGTGGGTGAGGTTCGGGGCCGCCCTCCACGCAGCTGCCTGGTGTCACAGGTGTTCCCTGGCAGGGGGAAGTCCGCTAATTACCTCCCCTGTCCATGGGGAGGCACTAGATGCTACCTGCTTTTCCAGCCCAACCCCCGCCTTTCCCCGGCAGCCCGCACTGGGAGGGACTGGGGGAAGACACTCGAAGGGCTCCTAGGAGAACCCGGGTGCTGCAGACAGAAGACGGAACCTCCCCACACTCAGAATTCCGGAACACGGGTGACTGTGTGGGTGAGGTTCGGGGCCGCCCTCCACGCAGCTGCCTGGTGTCACAGGTGTTCCCTGGCAGGGGGAAGTCCGCTAATTACCTCCCCTGTCCATGGGGAGGCACTAGATGCTACCTGCTTTTCCAGCCCAACCCCCGCCTTTCCCCGGCAGCCCGCACTGGGAGGGACTGGGGGAAGACACTCGAAGGGCTCCTAGGAGAATCCCGGGTGCTGCAGACAGAAGACGGAACCTCCCCACACTCAGAATTCCGGAACACGGGTGACTGTGTGGGTGAGGTTCGGGCCGCCCTCCACGCAGCTGCCTGGTGTCACAGGTGTTCCCTGGCAGGGGGAAGTCCGCTAATTACCTCCCCTGTCCATGGGGAGGCACTAGATGCTACCTGCTTTTCCAGCCCAACCCCCGCCTTTCCCCGGCAGCCCGCACATGGGAGGGACTGGGGGAAGACACTCGAAGGGATCCTAGGAGAACCCGGGGGCTGCAGACATAAGACGGAACCTCCCCACACTCAGAATTCCGGAACACGGGTGACTGTGTGGGTGAGGTTTAGGGCCGCCCTCCACGCAGCTTCCTGGTGTCACAGGTGTTCCCTGGCAGGGGGAAGTCCGCTAATTACCTCCCCTGTCCATGGGGAGGCACTAGATGCTACCTGCTTTTCCAGCCCAACCCCCGCCTTTCCCCGGCAGCCCGCACTGGGAGGGACTCGGGGAAGACACTCGAAGGGCTCCTAGGAGAATCCCGGGTGCTGCAGACAGAAGACGGAACCTCCCCACACTCAGAATTCCGGAACACGGGTGACTGTGTGGGTGAGGTTAGGGGCCGCCCTCCACGCAGCTGCCTGGTGTCACAGGTGTTCCCTGGCAGGGGGAAGTCCGCTAATTACCTCCCCTGTCCATGGGGAGGCACTAGATGCTACCTGCTTTTCCAGCCCAACCCCCGCCTTTCCCCGGCAGCCCGCACTGGGAGGGACTGGGGGAAGACACTCGAAGGGCTCCTAGGAGAACCCGGGTGCTGCAGACAGAAGACGGAACCTCCCCACACTCAGAATTCCGGAACACGGGTGACTGTGTGGGTGAGGTTCGGGGCCGCCCTCCACGCAGCTGCCTGGTGTCACAGGTGTTCCCTGGCAGGGGGAAGTCCGCTAATTACCTCCCCTGTCCATGGGGAGGCACTAGATGCTACCTGCTTTTCCAGCCCAACCCCCGCCTTTCCCCGGCAGCCCGCACTGGGAGGGACTGGGGGAAGACACTCGAAGGGCTCCTAGGAGAACCCGGGTGCTGCAGACAGAAGACGGAACCTCCCCACACTCAGAATTCCGGAACACGGGTGACTGTGTGGGTGAGGTTCGGGGCCGCCCTCCACGCAGCTGCCTGGTGTCACAGGTGTTCCCTGGCAGGGGGAAGTCCGCTAATTACCTCCCCTGTCCATGGGGAGGCACTAGATGCTACCTGCTTTTCCAGCCCAACCCCCGCCTTTCCCCGGCAGCCCGCACTGGGAGGGACTGGGGGAAGACACTCGAAGGGCTCCTAGGAGAACCCGGGTGCTGCAGACAGAAGACGGAACCTCCCCACACTCAGAATTCCGGAACACGGGTGACTGTGTGGGTGAGGTTCGGGGCCGCCCTCCACGCAGCTGCCTGGTGTCACAGGTGTTCCCTGGCAGGGGGAAGTCCGCTAATTACCTCCCCTGTCCATGGGGAGGCACTAGATGCTACCTGCTTTTCCAGCCCAACCCCCGCCTTTCCCCGGAAGCCCGCACATGGGAGGGACTGGGGGAAGACACTCGAAGGGCTCCTAGGAGAACCCGGGTGCTGCAGACAGAAGACGGAACCTCCCCACACTCAGAATTCCGGAACACGGGTGACTGTGTGGGTGAGGTTTAGGGCCGCCCTCCACGCAGCTTCCTGGTGTCACAGGTGTTCCCTCGCAGGGGGAAGTCCGCTAATTACCTCCCCTGTCCATGGGGAGGCACTAGATGCTACCTGCTTTTCCAGCCCAACCCCCGCCTTTCCCCGGCAGCCCGCACTGGGAGGGACTGGGGAAGACATCTCGAAGGGCTCCTAGGAGAACCCGGGTGCTGCAGACAGAAGACGGAACCTCCCCACACTCAGAATTCCGGAACACGGGTGACTGTGTGGGTGAGGTTCGGGGCCGCCCTCCACGCAGCTGCCTGGTGTCACAGGTGTTCCCTGGCAGGGGGAAGTCCGCTAATTACCTCCCCTGTCCATGGGGAGGCACTAGATGCTACCTGCTTTTCCAGCCCAACCCCCGCCTTTCCCCGGCAGCCCGCACTGGGAGGGACTGGGGGAAGACACTCGAAGGGCTCCTAGGAGATCCCGGGTGCTGCAGACAGAAGACGGAACCTCCCCACACTCAGAATTCCGGAACACGGGTGACTGTGTGGGTGAGGTTCGGGGCCGCCCTCCACGCAGCTGCCTGGTGTCACAGGTGTTCCCTGGCAGGGGGAAGTCCGCTAATTACCTCCCCTGTCCATGGGGAGGCACTAGATGCTACCTGCTTTTCCAGCCCAACCCCCGCCTTTCCCCGGCAGCCCGCACTGGGAGGGACTCGGGGAAGACACTCGAAGGGCTCCTAGGAGAATCCCGGGTGCTGCAGACAGAAGACGGAACCTCCCCACACTCAGAATTCCGGAACACGGGCTGACTGTGTGGGTGAGGTTTGGGCCGCCCTCCACGCAGCTGCCTGGTGTCACAGGTGTTCCCTGGCAGGGGGAAGTCCGCTAATTACCTCCCCTGTCCATGGGGAGGCACTAGATGCTACCTGCTTTTCCAGCCCAACCCCCGCCTTTCCCCGGCAGCCCGCACTGGGAGGGACTGGGGGAAGACACTCGAAGGGCTCCTAGGAGATCCCGGGTGCTGCAGACAGAAGACGGAACCTCCCCACACTCAGAATTCCGGAACACGGGTGACTGTGTGGGTGAGGTTTAGGGCCGCCCTCCACGCAGCTGCCTGGTGTCACAGGTGTTCCCTGGCAGGGGGAAGTCCGCTAATTACCTCCCCTGTCCATGGGGAGGCACTAGATGCTACCTGCTTTTCCAGCCCAACCCCCGCCTTTCCCCGGCAGCCCGCACTGGGAGGGACTCGGGGAAGACACTCGAAGGGCTCCTAGGAGAACCCGGGTGCTGCAGACAGAAGACGGAACCTCCCCACACTCAGAATTCCGGAACACGGGTGACTGTGTGGGTGAGGTTTAGGGCCGCCCTCCACGCAGCTTCCTGGTGTCACAGGTGTTCCCTCGCAGGGGGAAGTCCGCTAATTACCTCCCCTGTCCATGGGGAGGCACTAGATGCTACCTGCTTTTCCAGCCCAACCCCCGCCTTTCCCCGGCAGCCCGCACTGGGAGGGACTGGGGGAAGACACTCGAAGGGCTCCTAGGAGATCCCGGGTGCTGCAGACAGAAGACGGAACCTCCCCACACTCAGAATTCCGGAACACGGGTGACTGTGTGGGTGAGGTTTCGGGGCCGCCCTCCACGCAGCTGCCTGGTGTCACAGGTGTTCCCTGGCAGGGGGAAGTCCGCTAATTACCTCCCCTGTCCATGGGGAGGCACTAGATGCTACCTGCTTTTCCAGCCCAACCCCCGCCTTTCCCCGGAAGCCCGCACAGGGAGGGACTGGGGAAGACACTCGAAGGGCTCCTAGGAGAACCCGGGTGCTGCAGACAGAAGACGGAACCTCCCCACACTCAGAATTCCGGAACACGGGTGACTGTGTGGGTGAGGTTTCGGGCCGCCCTCCACGCAGCTGCCTGGTGTCACAGGTGTTCCCTGGCAGGGGGAAGTCCGCTAATTACCTCCCCTGTCCATGGGGAGGCACTAGATGCTACCTGCGTTTCCAGCCCAACCCCCGCCTTTCCCCGGCAGCCCGCACTGGGAGGGACTCGGGGAAGACACTCGAAGGGCTCCTAGGAGATCCCGGGTGCTGCAGACAGAAGACGGAACCTCCCCACACTCAGAATTCCGGAACACGGGTGACTGTGTGGGTGAGGTTCGGGGCCGCCCTCCACGCAGCTTCCTGGTGTCACAGGTGTTCCCTGGCAGGGGGAAGTCCGCTAATTACCTCCCCTGTCCATGGGGAGGCACTAGATGCTACCTGCTTTTCCAGCCCAACCCCCGCCTTTCCCCGGCAGCCCGCACTGGGAGGGACTCGGGGAAGACACTCGAAGGGCTCCTAGGAGAACCCGGGTGCTGCAGACAGAAGACGGAACCTCCCCACACTCAGAATTCCGGAACACGGGTGACTGTGTGGGTGAGGTTCGGGCCGCCCTCCACGCAGCTGCCTGGTGTCACAGGTGTTCCCTGGCAGGGGGAAGTCCGCTAATTACCTCCCCTGTCCATGGGGAGGCACTAGATGCTACCTGCTTTTCCAGCCCAACCCCCGCCTTTCCCCGGCAGCCCGCACATGGGAGGGACTGGGGGAAGACACTCGAAGGGCTCCTAGGAGAACCCGGGTGCTGCAGACAGAAGACGGAACCTCCCCACACTCAGAATTCCGGAACACGGGTGACTGTGTGGGTGAGGTTCGGGCCGCCCTCCACGCAGCTTCCTGGTGTCACAGGTGTTCCCTGGCAGGGGGAAGTCCGCTAATTACCTCCCCTGTCCATGGGGAGGCACTAGATGCTACCTGCTTTTCCAGCCCAACCCCCGCCTTTCCCCGGCAGCCCGCACTGGGAGGGACTGGGGGAAGACACTCGAAGGGCTCCTAGGAGATCCCGGGTGCTGCAGACAGAAGACGGAACCTCCCCACACTCAGAATTCCGGAACACGGGTGACTGTGTGGGTGAGGTTTCGGGCCGCCCTCCACGCAGCTGCCTGGTGTCACAGGTGTTCCCTGGCAGGGGGAAGTCCGCTAATTACCTCCCCTGTCCATGGGGAGGCACTAGATGCTACCTGCTTTTCCAGCCCAACCCCCGCCTTTCCCCGGCAGCCCGCACTGGGAGGGACTGGGGGAAGACACTCGAAGGGCTCCTAGGAGAACCCGGGTGCTGCAGACAGAAGACGGAACCTCCCCACACTCAGAATTCCGGAACACGGGTGACTGTGTGGGTGAGGTTTAGGGCCGCCCTCCACGCAGCTTCCTGGTGTCACAGGTGTTCCCTCGCAGGGGGAAGTCCGCTAATTACCTCCCCTGTCCATGGGGAGGCACTAGATGCTACCTGCTTTTCCAGCCCAACCCCCGCCTTTCCCCGGCAGCCCGCACTGGGAGGGACTGGGGAAGACACTCGAAGGGCTCCTAGGAGAATCCCGGGTGCTGCAGACAGAAGAAGGAACCCCCCCACACTCAGAATTCCGGAACACGGGTGACTGTGTGGGTGAGGTTCGGGGCCGCCCTCCACGCAGCTGCCTGGTGTCACAGGTGTTCCCTGGCAGGGGGAAGTCCGCTAATTACCTCCCCTGTCCATGGGGAGGCACTAGATGCTACCTGCTTTTCCAGCCCAACCCCCGCCTTTCCCCGGCAGCCCGCACAGGGAGGGACTGGGGGAAGACACTCGAAGGGCTCCTAGGAGAACCCGGGTGCTGCAGACAGAAGACGGAACCTCCCCACACTCAGAATTCCGGAACACGGGTGACTGTGTGGGTGAGGTTCGGGCCGCCCTCCACGCAGCTGCCTGGTGTCACAGGTGTTCCCTGGCAGGGGGAAGTCCGCTAATTACCTCCCCTGTCCATGGGAGGCACTAGATGCTACCTGCTTTTCCAGCCCAACCCCCGCCTTTCCCCGGCAGCCCGCACTGGGAGGGACTGGGGAAGACACTCGAAGGGCTCCTAGGAGAACCCGGGTGCTGCAGACAGAAGACGGAACCTCCCCACACTCAGAATTCCGGAACACGGGTGACTGTGTGGGTGAGGTTTCGGGCCGCCCTCCACGCAGCTGCCTGGTGTCACAGGTGTTCCCTGGCAGGGGGAAGTCCGCTAATTACCTCCCCTGTCCATGGGGAGGCACTAGATGCTACCTGCTTTTCCAGCCCAACCCCCGCCTTTCCCCGGAAGCCCGCACTGGGAGGGACTGGGGGAAGACACTCGAAGGGCTCCTAGGAGAACCCGGGTGCTGCAGACAGAAGACGGAACCTCCCCACACTCAGAATTCCGGAACACGGCTGACTGTGTGGGTGAGGTTTAGGGCCGCCCTCCACGCAGCTTCCTGGTGTCACAGGTGTTCCCTGGCAGGGGGAAGTCCGCTAATTACCTCCCCTGTCCATGGGGAGGCACTAGATGCTACCTGCTTTTCCAGCCCAACCCCCGCCTTTCCCCGGCAGCCCGCACTGGGAGGGACTGGGGGAAGAATCTCGAAGGGCTCCTAGGAGAACCCGGGTGCTGCAGACAGAAGACGGAACCCCCCCACACTCAGAATTCCGGAACACGGGTGACTGTGTGGGTGAGGTTCGGGGCCGCCCTCCACGCAGCTGCCTGGTGTCACAGGTGTTCCCTGGCAGGGGGAAGTCCGCTAATTACCTCCCCTGTCCATGGGGAGGCACTAGATGCTACCTGCTTTTCCAGCCCAACCCCCGCCTTTCCCCGGCAGCCCGCACTAGGGAGGGACTGGGGGAAGACACTCGAAGGGCTCCTAGGAGAACCCGGGTGCTGCAGACAGAAGACGGAACCTCCCCACACTCAGAATTCCGGAACACGGCTGACTGTGTGGGGGAGGTTCGGGGCCGCCCTCCACGCAGCTGCCTGGTGTCACAGGTGTTCCCTGGCAGGGGGAAGTCCGCTAATTACCTCCCCTGTCCATGGGGAGGCACTAGATGCTACCTGCGTTTCCAGCACAACCCCCGCCTTTCCCCGGCAGCCCGCACTGGGAGGGACTGGGGGAAGACACTCGAAGGGCTCCTAGGAGATCCCGGGTGCTGCAGACAGAAGACGGAACCTCCCCACACTCAGAATTCCGGAACACGGGTGACTGTGTGGGTGAGGTTTCGGGCCGCCCTCCACGCAGCTGCCTGGTGTCACAGGTGTTCCCTGGCAGGGGGAAGTCCGCTAATTACCTCCCCTGTCCATGGGGAGGCACTAGATGCTACCTGCTTTTCCAGCCCAACCCCCGCCTTTCCCCGGCAGCCCGCACAGGGAGGGACTGGGGGAAGACACTCGAAGGGCTCCTAGGAGAACCCGGGTGCTGCAGACAGAAGACGGAACCTCCCCACACTCAGAATTCCGGAACACGGGTGACTGTGTGGGTGAGGTTTAGGGCCGCCCTCCACGCAGCTTCCTGGTGTCACAGGTGTTCCCTCGCAGGGGGAAGTCCGCTAATTACCTCCCCTGTCCATGGGGAGGCACTAGATGCTACCTGCTTTTCCAGCCCAACCCCCGCCTTTCCCCGGCAGCCCGCACTGGGAGGGACTCGGGGAAGACACTCGAAGGGCTCCTAGGAGAATCCCGGGTGCTGCAGACAGAAGACGGAACCTCCCCACACTCAGAATTCCGGAACACGGTGACTGTGTGGGTGAGGTTAGGGCCGCCCTCCACGCAGCTTCCTGGTGTCACAGGTGTTCCCTGGCAGGGGGAAGTCCGCTAATTACCTCCCCTGTCCATGGGGAGGCACTAGATGCTACCTGCTTTTCCAGCCCAACCCCCGCCTTTCCCCGGCAGCCCGCACTGGGAGGGACTGGGGAAGACACTCGAAGGGCTCCTAGGAGAACCCGGGTGCTGCAGACAGAAGACGGAACCTCCCCACACTCAGAATTCCGGAACTCGGCTGACTGTGTGGGGGAGGTTCGGGGCCGCCCTCCACGCAGCTGCCTGGTGTCACAGGTGTTCCCTGGCAGGGGGAAGTCCGCCTAATTACCTCCCTGTGTCCATGGGGAGGCACTAGATGCTACCTGCTGTTTCCAGCCAAACCCCCGCTTTTCCCCGGCAGCCCGCATGGGAGGGACTGGGGGAAGACACTCGAAAGGGCTCCTAGGAGATCCCGGGTGCTGCAGACAGAAGACGGAACCTCCCCACACTCAGAATTTCCGGAACACGGGTGACTGTGTGGTGAAGTTTTAGGCCGCCCTCCACGCAGCTTCATGGTGTCAACGTTGTTTCCCTGGCA